>NW_025335269.1:33740854-33918550 GCF_004798865.1 Varanus komodoensis
AAGGGTGTGTGTGTGTGTGTGTGTGTGTGAGAGAGAGAGAGAGAGAGAGAGAGAGAGAGAGAGAGAGAGAGAGAGAGAGAGAGAGAGAGAGAGAGACTCAGGGGATGCTTTTGACTCTGTTCTTGTTTTTTTTCTCATTGAAGATCTCCTTTTGGAATATGAAGCAGACTTAAAAAGTGATGTAAATTGTAATATTTGCCTTAAGTTCAAAGAAATAAAAAGTTCATAATAATAACACGTAATGGTTGTAATTAATAATATATAATATAGTTAGAATATAATAATGATAATTAAATATCCACTGTCAGAGGACAACTGGCTTAATTAAAAGAATCCCACTCTTTGCTGTGCAGACTGTGAAATCTGTATTTCTCCCAATTTTAAAAAAAATGATAGGGAAAAGTCATAAAATCACTCCTGGAACTTATCTTCAGCTACAATAGTAAAAAATATTTAGTGTCCAAATTTCTCCACTACAACTGCTTATGTGAAATATTTGCTAAATATTTAAAGAGTCACTGGAACTAGTACAGATTTATTATCTGTACTAGACATCCAATAGTATTTGATTTGCATATGTGATACTAAGCTATACTAAGTTTTTGATAGCTGGCATGCCACAATATTTTTTAATTTGGGAGCATTTGAAAGGAGGCATGCACAAGTACTATTATTTCGGATCTTGTCATCTAAAATCCCCTTAAGGAATCTGTTGAGAAATGAATGAAAGAAGTCACACATTAAAATTTGCTTTAATCCTGAAGGCTGTAATTAGCGACCTAAGACACACAACAGTTGACATGAAATACACTTGAAAACAGCAGGCACAATCTACCTGTTTAAGCACCTTTAAGTTCTGTTTGTTGCAATAGAAGAGAATAAGGCAGGTACTTAATTCTGCCGCTAAAATGACTCAGACTGTGCTTATAATTGGGCCAAAATTTTCAAATGCAAATAAGAGGATATACTTTCCTTATAGAACAAAGTTACATAAAACCCACATTGGTTGGTATATAGCAGCATATTATGAATAATGTTGTAGATATCCTACAGAAGTCATAAAATTATATTTGATATGCAGATTGAATGGATATTCAGTATTTGACTGTCAAAAGATGCCAGTCAATGGGTGTTTAGTACTTGAAATTAATTGACAGATGACATCAGTTGGCATTTGGTTAACATTTAACACTGTTTGACAATTTACAATTCAAGAAATTTCCTATCAACAAAATCAACAGTAACATTTTGAATTTTGAGTAAAACATTGCATATTCAAAATTTGATCTGAGATGTTAAAATTTCAGTCAAAATTTGAATGGCAAAACTAGAACGTAGAATTGGGTGAAGTGACTATCTAGGCCTCAAGTGCCTCTCCAGCACCTAATTTTGAATCACAACAATCCCCCTTGAGAGATATTAGATCAAGATTCACGGGAGAGCTTCAGAGAATTGCTTCCCTTCCTCCATGTTCAATCTGAGCTGACAAGGGAAAAGAAAAATTGTCCAAATGTTATTAAAATAATCTCAAAATGTGATATTACAAATCACGCCAGCTTTTGGCTAAGGGTGCATTTTGTATTCCAAGGAACTTCTCGTTATGCTGTGCTTCGGCAAAACTTTGGACTAAGCATAGCAAGATCCTATGTGATTTTCTCATTTACTGAAGAAGGCTGAGCCCTTCCTCCTGAAGGCGGAAGTAAATATAATTGCCAAGTCTGTAGATGGTATAAACGCTGTAACCTGCTCAGGGAGCCCCATTGGCTAATGGTGTAGGATAAAAATCCAACAAACAAACAAACAAACAAACATAAACGGAAAGGTGGTGGGAGAAATATCACACACTGATCTGGGCTACTCTAGCTGTGGTGAATAAAGCAAGGAGCAAATGGAAAGAAGAGCTGTAGCCAAAGCAGTTTTAATGCTGCAATTTGTATGTGTATTTTTCATTGGATTGCTTTTTGTGATATGAGAAGTTGTTGTGAACTGCCCAGAAAGCTTCAGCTATTGGGTGGTGTAGAAATAAAATAAATAAATAAATTCTGTCTGTGTTCAGGGAGATGTGGGGCACCTCTGTAATCTTGGGGAGTATTTACAGGCAGCAAAATGTTTTCAGTCAGTCCCGAGTATGGCAAAAATAAAAAATACAATACAATAAATAAAGCAAGAGATCATCACAATGATAGACTAATGCTGATTTAACAACAGTCTACGGCTTCAAAAAGCACCGAAACATGTCCTTTTCAACAACAAATCCATGTTGCTAAAGGAAGCCTCAGCAAATGGCCATTCCCAAGATTCTTGGCTAGAAACCACAATCATTAACCTGGTTTAAAGCCCATCTTATGCTTGTCATATTGATGGGGTCCCAGATGGTGGAGTACCAAAATGCAACCCTTTGGTGCTGAGATATGTGATGCTCCCATAACAGATCAAGCAAGCTGGGAGATAAGTTCATTGGCTGTGCACCGCAGTGAGAAGCAAAATCTTCTTTAGTGAACAAAAAGTCAATCACACAGAAAGTCCTCTAGATAGGACAACTAGACTAGTTTCAGTAGCCACCCCTGCAAAGGGGGCAATGATGACACCTTCTTCCTGCCGAAGATCAGTGCAAGTTCGTGGTCAGGCTGGTGCCAGTTGTAGATTCAGAGCCTGAAACAGCCACAGGAAAAGACAGGAAGTTGAGCAAAGTCGAATCGGGGAACTGTTGGGTACCTCGATTCTAAAGAGGTGGGAAACAGCTGCCAGCAGCAGAAAGCATGTTGATGAGGAACTTGGAGGAGTATTGACCTAGAGACCAGTCCTAGTGGACTGACCTACCCCTTTGGAAGACTCTCTAGCAGGGCATGTTGGTGCAGGGCTTGGAAGGATTCTTACAGCAAATGTTGTGTGATAGACAGTAGATTAGATAGAGCGTATTAGGTACAAATTCGGCCCCAGATCTTTTCAGCATGTGCCCCACGCTTGAGTGCAGGCTGCATCCTTCAAAGCATTTACGGGCTGCTCTGGGCTTGCCTTGTAGCTATGGCAGCTCATTAAGTGTTTGTGAGTTGCTTTGCTTTTCCCACTCCATGACTGACCCTGTGGACTCCTGTCCTTCCTCAGGCTGAACTATTCACTGAGATATGGAGGTGTTTTGTTAAGAACTTGTTCTAAGTGCTCAAACCACTCCACACACATTTTTCCAGTAATTGTTACAACAACTCTGTGAGGTAGGGTCATAGCAGAGTTCTTATATTATAGATTGGGTGGCAGACAAGGCTGAGAGAAATTTGCTTGCTTACAAGCCAAAATGGGAAATCCATTATCTTATTTTATCTTTTTTACAAAGTAACAACTCTACAGGACTCGGGCAGAAAGTCATTCAACTCTTTTTCATCCTTGCTTTTTTCCTCCTGTAAACCATTGCCGCTCTTCCATTGCTAGTATTAGCTCTGCAAGATGAAAGATGCTGTAGCTGTTATATCTCCTCAGAAATAGCTAACAGCAACTTAGTGAGATGTTTCAGACTGAGAAGTGGGCAAGGGATGAAAGAATTATTGCCCAGAGACCATTTCTTCAGTCCTCAAAGCATCTGCAGTTGGCTGCTAAATACTAAAAAATTAACCACCTCTTCCCCCAAGACCCTGTTCCTAGACTTCCCACCCAGTTTGCTCCTGAGGTTCTCCAGAGTGCTTGCAAAAGTGCTGCTTCCATTTGAACCAAGCCCTTCCTGACTCCCCGTTCATCTGCCCAGGCTGTAGTCCTGCACCACACTTACCTGGGAACAGGCTCCACTGAAAACATAAAGTTTATTTCAAAATACAAAAGTATAGGAACATGCTGCCAGTCACTAGACCCAGGGTGGGAACTTTTTTTCCTGTTGGGCTACTGCCAGTGGTGGGCAGGGCTAGAGCAAAAGTGAGAGTCCGCAGTCCAAGTCCATGCATTTTTTAAAAATAGTGTGAACTTCCACTCCTTCATTTCTCTCTCTGCTGCGTCCTTCACTCTTCCAGCTCTATCTCTTTAAGGCAGCCTCTTCTTGTTCTCCACCTCTGTGCATTGCCTCCTCTGGTGGGTTCCCTCTTCCTATTCCCTCCAGCCCTCATTTGAAGAGTGCGTCTCCTCTCCTTCCCTCCCTCCATCTGTTCTGTTTCTCTCCCTCATCATTCTCTCCTTCTTTGCTCTCCTCTCCCTCTAGGCTGCCTTCACCTGCACAAAAGCAGCAGAGCCACACAGATCTCAGTGGAAGCTCATACACGGCCTTTCCCCACCTTAGGCTGCACTGGCCAAAGTAGTCGGGAGGCACCGCAAACCAGTGCTGGGGACTCAGGTCGAGCGACTTGCTCCTGAGTCTGACTCAAGTCACATCAGCGACTCGACTCGGACTCCGCTTGGCAGCAGCGAGCAAGTGAGTCAACTCAGCCCGAGATTTCGACTGTTTTTACCACCAAGTTGTTCCAGGCCTTACTGCCTGCATCGGATGAGTGGCAGGCATCCTGGGGGATCTTGGCGAAAGGCCTCTGCAGTGGGCTGGAAGGCAGGCACCGGCACAGCCCAGCCGAGGTGGTGGGAGGGAGGGAGGGGGTTTCAAGGTGGTGGGGGCAGGTTGGGGGGAAGGGGTTGAAACGGGGGGAAGGGAAGGCTTCAGCTCTTCTTTTTGGAGGTGGTGGGGGGAAGGGACAGGGGGAGGGGGAGGGAGACTCTTAAGAGGAGGTGTGAGACTTGACTCGGATTTTCTGGCAATGACTTGAGACTCACCTTGGACTTGAAAATAAAGACTTGAGATTTGACTTGAGGCTTGGAGTGAAGGACCTGGGCACATCCCTGCAGCAAATTGTGCAGTGTTAGACAAGGCCCCAGAGTTGTACACAGGGGTCAAGTTGGCCAATCTGAGATCTTGTATTAAGAGAAGGAGGTTTTTAAAAGGTCCAAATAGCACCAGTAGAGAAATTCTAATTAATTTCTACATATTTCATTATTGTTTGGATAGCTGGTAAGTGCCATTTAAAATAGGGTAAACCTCTTGACCTTGTGTGTGGTGGGGGGTTGAACCAAAGGGTAGAGAAGCAGGGTGCAAGGCTCTGAAATGGCAGCCCTTCCTTTTATAAAGTTCTTCTATACTGCTTGGCACAATACCTTTCTAGGACTTTTGGGAAAGGAGACTGCAATGTAGTTCTGAACAAAAGACATGCTCCCAACTGAGAGTGTTTTACCACTGTTTAATGGGTTTATAATTGGATTCTGGGTTCCAACTGGAAAGCAAATGCAGGAAGTGTGACATTTCCCCTTTGGGAATTATTAAGCGACATTATGCAGAGAAACAACATAGAGGTGGGCATTTGAACAGAAGTGTGAGTTGGGCAGGGGGAGGCGAGCAACCAAATACCTGGAGAGACATGTGTGAAGGTGCAGGGAAGGGAATCTACCATTTTTCTGTGCAGGAAACTGACACTCATTTTCTGCACAGCAAAACAATTGGTTTTTCCACCTGTGATGAAGTCATTTTATTTTCATTAAGTGAAAAACATTACGAGCCATTCTGAAACTGCCCTGCTACAACTGTACGTGGCTGGCTGGCTGGCAGCTCAGTGGGCTTTTCTGGCAGAACCCCAGTGCCCTTCTATTGATTGCAGCTCGGAGCTTATAGAAAACAGTGATGCACACCAAAAGCCATGTGCTCCCCAGTGGCTCCATCTGGCTCCCTGCAGAAGGACTAGGAAAAAGCTGCTACTCTTTAGGGAAGGGGCCAAGAAAAATGACTGATAGTGGGAGGCGTCTGGGTTTATTTGCTGTGAGACACAGAAATGAGTTCCAAATCCTGTCACCTTCGTTCGGGGCTCAGCTGCACTGTTTCAGCTCAAAGGATGCTCTCAAATGCTCCCTATCCATGCCTCTGCCTTTGTTCATCAACAGAGTTGAGGGGCATAATGATAAAACTGGCACGGACATGGCCATGTCCAGGGTCACCAGAGAGGGCAAATGGCTGCTGCTCTAGGCCCTTTCTTGTTTTCCTCAGTGTGAATTCTAGCGGCAAAGTAGTGCAGAGGTGGGAAGGGTGAGTGAGTGCGGCTCTCCCCGGGGTGCCTTTGGGGCCCAAAGGGCCGCATGCAGTGAGCTCCAGACGCTGAGGCCAAAACCCACACCCGTGACCCTGATATGGATTGCTTTTTACATGGCGGCTGTGGGAGAAAAGCGACCTGTGTGGGGAGTGAGAAGAGCGTGCAGACAGCAGGGAAATGGACAGGGAGGGAATTTAGCAGTCGTGCAGGTAGGACAACTTAGGAAGGCCACAGGGACGTCCGTGGGAGGGGGCACAGGCAGCCTCCTGGCCCTGAACAACCTGAGCCCTCTCCTCGACCAACTTGCCTGGTCTTTGAGGTCACTGAATGGCTTGTCCCTGTGGCTTGACCAGAGTCAGCCTGAAACAAACCCTTCAGTGTGATGGCTCCTTCTTTCTGGAGGAAAACAGGGCCAAAATTGTGTTGTTTTAGGCACCTTGATTGACCAGCCATGGTGTTCTGCCTTTTCCATAATGATAAAGATGATGATGTCGATGCTGATGATGCTGATGATTTAAGCTTTTATTGTTTCCTGCTCTTGAAATGTGGAGTGGAGTTAGATGTGGAGTGATATATTAAATGTTTAAGGAAATAAAAGGAAACTTACAAACTACTCTGAAAGTCAGGGTCAGTCATTATTATTCCCACATTCCAGATGGGCAAAGCTGAGGCTTAGAATACCGCTTCGCTAAAGTTACTAATGAGTTCAAGCCAGAGCTTAGTTTTCAACTGGGTGTTTATTTTTTCCAATTCGTGCCATTGCAGTTGGACACCATACTACCTCAGCTCTGCAACCAAGTGTGTATTTTTTCTTTTTTTCTTTTTAAATTAAGAACAATCACTTTAGTCCACCAGAAATCCAATTATGTGGCAGGAGCAGAGAAACATATAAGCTATGCCAAAGGTGTTTTCGGTGGTGTTTGGGTTGTACAACACTTGTCAAAAGCCCTCTGCAGTCTGCAAGATCAATGGCTACATCACAATACCACACAAAAGGAGATTAATTATAGCCAGTCCACTGGCTCAGCAATCGGTGCCAGCAAAAAAGACAGATTCAGAGAAGTGGCCTGGGAGAAATAGCACTTCGAGTGGGTCGGGGGGAGGGGGAGAAAATTGGCAGAGGCTCTCAGGACATGTGGCAGTCTGGTTTTGTTTCCATAGCCATCCGTCCTTGCTGCTGTCACGACATGGCAGATGCGAGGGCATTTTCCTCACTGGAGTCGAGTGTGTGCAGCTGCTGGGTAGCAGCTAACGCCACTGGCCACAGACACCTTCTCCGAAAAGACTCGGCAAAACCCAACAACCGTCCTGTGGTCATTTCACAGCCCTGCAGTAGCGCCAGTGGTTACTGTGAGGGCCTTGCCAGGTGAGAGCTGGGGTGGGCGGACACCCATCCCGGATGCTTGGCTTCACTCTCACCCCACCTCATCTCCCACTCTGAATGGACCAGCTTTTTGTGAGGAGTGATACGGTAATGCCTCCTGAAGGAAGGGAGAAAGGAAAGCAACACCTTCCCTGCCTTTCTTTTGTCTGTCATTTTAATACCCTTCATAATACCCTTTTCATCGAAAAGGTGGTGGCATAAGAACTGGGAGCAGGGAGAGTATGGAGTCAGAGGAAAACAGGATGGTCTTGCTGGTTTTGTTCATTTTAAGATATCCGTGGAGGTCAGTATTTATTTCTTCATTGTGTGTGTGTGTGTGTGTGGGGTGAAGCTGTCATGTGTGTGTGAAGCATACCATGCCAGGCCACCTTGGTTTGCTACCTTTCCCCAGGGTGGGTAGGGGAAAAGTCAAAAAACAAACAAACATTCTGTCCCCTGGGATCGTTCACGGCTGTGGCTCCCAAATATAGCTGGCGGCACCAATTTCACAGTTTTGTTCCTTTCCACACAAAGCAGTCTCAGCTGTTATTGGAGGCACAGCCACAGAGAAAAAAGGAAGAATGGCCTAGGCATCGGGCGGATATAGCGGAGGCGCTGTGCGCAGTTGCAGCCAAAGGAGAAGATGGCCAGCTTGGTTCACATACAGCAGTCTCTGCCGTGATCAAAGGAAGCACCAACAGGCCCAGTGCAGTCTCAGAGTTTGAGCTGCCTTGCTTTCCTTGCAAAAGGGAAAAAAGGCAGGATGTAAATGCAATTGAATCATAACGATGATGATACTAAAAATATAATATAAAGAAATCCATCTATTTATTTATATTATAAGGTTTATTTATAATATAGATTATGTTTTTATATATATATATATATATATAAAGAAATCCAGCACAAACCTGCACTTTTAAGTACAGGACTCAGTTGTAATACTGTGCAACAGGCTTTGGTAGGCAACCGTCTACACAGAATTATGTAGCGCCAAGTAGGTCATCGCTTCTGCTGGCTTGGTGTTTTCTAAGCATACAGCTTAGAAAGCAGCTCTGCGGTGTTTCAAACAGGGGCCTTTCCCAGACCTGCCTGGAGAAGCCCAGGACTAACCCTGGGGGGGTTTCTGCACAAAGCCGGCTCTCCTGCTGAGCTGCAGCCTTCTGTGTGATAAGAGCCAGGAGTTCTGGGTGGGTTAATTCAAGGGAGGGGTGAGAAATTGCTTGGTTCCTTTTTTTGAAAAGAACTTACCCAAATTTTGCAAATTTCTCCGTAAATGAAATGGAAATAAATAGAAGGCTTTTTCATATCATTACAAATGTAAATGTTAGAGAAATCAGAAGTGGCACATCGATGCATCCAGCCAAAGGGCTTTGATTCCTTTGGTCTTAAAAGGCTGGATTCATATCTCTGCATGCCAGCTCCTTTTTCCGGATAGGCTTCTCATCTTTAAATATTCTATGGCAGTGATGGTGAACCTTTTAGAGACCGAGTGCCCAAACTCAACCCAAAACCCACTTATTTTTCGCAAATGCCAACACTGCAATAAAACCTGAAAACAGGTTTTAGTTTAGAAAAAACTAAACTAGAAAAACAGCCAGTCCAAGCAAGTGTGTGTGTGTGTGTATGTGTGTGTGTATCTCTTGACAGTGACTGACCAGCTATCTGGAAGCTCGGACAAGTCACGGCTAATGAGTTGCGACTTGTGACCTCATCACCTGGCGCCACTGCTCCTTTCCAAGCATGCGCATGACCCCCATGTGCGCTGTTATCCAATGCTTGGCTGCTGGGGCAATGCTGGCGTGACTTGGCTCCTGTTTCGACAGAGAGGACTCTGAGTGTCCTCTGTGGCATGCATGCATTGGTTCACCCCCACTGCCCTAACCCTACCCTGGTGCACTCCCCTAACCCCAATATAGGGGTAAAATACCATTGAAAGGGGCGATTTTGAAAAGGGATTCTTTGAGTAGCTTTTTCCACACTGCTCATTCTTTCTGCCCATTCTAAACACATTCCAACCATCAAAATCATGCCAGGACACCTCGTTTTTCCAACCCTAACCCTACCCTGGTGCACACCCCTGACCCTTATATAGGGCTAAAGTTCCATAGAAAAGAGGGTGATTTTGAAAATCCTTCCTTGAGTAGCTTGAGTATAAGTGGCTCTTCTGGAAAACATGTGGAACAGCCAGGGTGTGGAGAGCCTTTGAAAACACGGGCAAACTCTTTTTTGAGAGGAAAGCAGAGTGGAGGAACTGATGCCTCCTGCTGAATAGCTCATGCGTGGGATTTGGGTTTTCCTTTTCCTTGTATCCCAAGCTGTGGGACTAGAATGCGGTATCTCAGAAACAGTTTATACACCTGCTTGCACATGAGCTAAGGATAAGCGCAGGGAAGCTTGGCTGAATCCAATCAGGTAATTTCAGAATATTCATGAAAACATTATTTTGTCTATGTTAATTTTCACAGTAGAAAGCAATGCTTTTCTGCATAGTGACCATACCTTCAAGTAGTAAGGCAAAACCTTTCCTTTCCTTTCCTTTCCTTTCCTTTCCTTTCCTTTCCTTTCCTTGGGCTTTTGATACATGCAAAGATAGAAGACAGCCTGTAGAAACTGTGTCGTGAAGAAACAGGTTTTTCAACCAGAAAAGAAGGAAGGAAACAAAATATGCTTAAAAGCATTAATGTAGGGGAAAAAAATCTAATGCTACTGTACTTAATTCCCCTTCTAACTCATGTTTGATCCAGGCTTGCTGTTTCATTATAAAATGTGCATAAAGGTGACTTTTTTTTGTAACTCAAATTAACAACTCTCTTGAAAGAAACCATCGATGCAATCTGAATTAAAGGCTAGCTGTCTTTCTTCAGCAAGCTACTGAATAGTAAGGACGCTGAAACTTGTCCCGAAACCCCCTTGAGCACTACAGGAAATGGAGTAAGTTTTCAACAAACTGGATCTGTGTGTTTGTGGGAGAAAGCTAAGTGTGCCTGCAGGGCTAACTGAACCCAACAGACTCCTGTAGTGCAGATTGGTTTCATATGCAAAGGGAATGGAGTGTAAGAAGTGGTTCTGACCCGTCCCACCAAAAGCCATTGTGACGCCAATTGTCCAAAACCAATACTTTGGATCGAATCCTTGCAAGGAAGGCCTCTCTTTGCAGAAGGGCCCTCTGCTAATTCAGGTGGAACCGCTCCCCCTTACACACACCTCACAGCCCTCCCCATTTTGCCATGTAGTATTTTCAAGGGGTTGGAAGGGCTGCCAGGAGAAGTTCACTTCTGCCATCACAGCTGATTCAACATAAACTTGGATCCAGACTCTGTGAGTCTATAATGGGGTGAACTTGCATTCAGGTTTAGATTCAACTCTTTTCTGCTTATTAGATTTCCAGCTTCCAGCAGTATTTAACAGAGTGCTGCAGCACTTCACACTTTTATCAGGGATTATTTTAATTTACTGCAAGTAGAGCAGTAATGGCAGATGAACTATGTGGAAGACAGGTTGTCCACCTTTACTGGTCTTCCCAGTGATGTGTGAATGCAGGGCTAACCATTCATTCATTCATTCATTCATTCATTCATTCATGTATTTGAAAGCGTGTATATCCCATGCTTCAGGGAAAGTCTCAGGACAGAAATGCAGGAAAGCAGTGAAAGCAAAGCATCAAACATCAATTAGCAAAAAATAAAGCCTACCTTTAAAAGAACATCAAAACTTAAAATATTAGAAAAATAAAAAGATGTTGGCCTGGTGCTGAAATAAATAAAGTGTTGGTGCCAGGCACACCCTTTGAAGGCACATGTTTCATAACTGGGGTGCCACCACCAAGAAGGCCTTTCTCTGGGTAGCCACTTTTCTAATCTCCTTCAAGGAGAGCCCCCAAAGAAGGACCTCCAATCTAGATCTTAGGGAGCAGGTAGGTATATATGGAAAGAGACACTCCTTCAGATATTCAGGTCCTAAACTGTTTTGGGCTTTATAAGTCATCATCAACACCTTAAATTGGTTCCAGACTTCAACGGGGAGCCAGTGTAGAGATGGTAAAGGACCAGCATTATATATGTGCTTATCTGTCGGTCCCTATTAACATTCTGGCTGCTCTGTTCTGAACCAACTGAAGTATCTGGACCATCCTCAAGGGCAGCCCCACATACAGCACATTATAATAGTCCAGTCGGGAGGATGCCAGAGCGTGGGTCATCATTGCTAGGCTCTGCTCATCCAAGTAAGGACATAGTTGATGGGTCATCCAAAGCTGTAGGAAAGAGCTCCTCACCACAGCAGTCACCTGGGACTCGAAGGATAACTCTGGGTTGAGGAGCACTCCCAAATTATTCACTCTGTCCCTCAGGGGGAGTGCAACCCTGCCCAGAACAGAGAAAAGATCATCCAGTGGATTCTATCCAAAGCTTTCCCTCATTTCCCATCAATATCTGAGTATGTTCGGATGGGAAGTGGGGCAGGACCTTTCCTGTGTCAACTGAGACTTTGACCACTGTGCCACGGAAGGTTGATCTAATCTCCTTTGTAGTGGCCTTCCTGTGCTGGGCAAAGCCATTTCTTTTCAGGAAGACATTTGGCATGCCAGTCAGTTAATTGGTAAATCCCCATTCCCTGATTTGTTCATTGAAGGGGCTTTCCTCTTCTTTTTGTTCCCTGTTCTTTCTTTGATTGGCCTGGTATGCTATTTTGTGTTGTGTGTGTGTGTTCAATACAATGATTGGATTGTAGACCACTTCGCATTTTAATGGAAAAACTTCCTGTTCCTCTGGCTTCTCTGAATATCTGAAATTGTTCTCAAGAGGATGGACAAAATGTCATGGACAACCTAGCAAAACATATGCTACATTTGCATGCCAGCGCTATATTAAGCCCTAGTACTCAACTTGCAAATAGTTAAAAGTAACTAAAAAAGAAGAACACTTGAGCAGCAGGGCAGTGGTAAATTCCAAAGTCTGTCCTGATTCTATCATCATGACAGTACCCACGGCTGGACACACCAAAAAGCAGGCAGCTGTGTCGATCCATTTCTCTCTCTTTCTCTCTCTCTGTCTGGGCATTATAAATGTTTTCAGTCGAGTTGCTAGGTCTTAATTATCCCTCAAGGACAAACCATCCCCAAACAGGGGTAGATCACAGCAATGTATTGTTGCTGGGAGCATCTGTTCCACCACAGCTAAGGAGACTGTAGCTGCACTCAGAAGGCACAGGGAAGCCTGGGGGCTATGGCAGATGCTGTCACCATCCCTGCTCCTCAAAAAGTCCTTGTGCTTCGACATGGCAAGCCCCAGCTTTGCTACACCCCTGTTCCTGAGGTACTGACTGGACGCCACAGAGAGTTCTGCCCCCTGCCCCATACATGCCACTTCTTTCCCGCCTCATTTCCATGCTGCCCACACTGGCTGCTGGTTGCTGGTTGCTGCCCTGCCCCAGCTTGGGTGGGCGGTGGGAGTGGCTTCTGAATGACCTCATGACCCTAGAAGAAGCCATTGGTAGTGGGAGGTTTGGAAGCCCACCTACCTTGCCAGGTTCAGATGTCATGGCAACCCAAGCCTGGCTTGGCTGATTATGGAAATAAGGTGGCACATGACCAGCACATGCTGGGCAAGGGGGAAAAAATCACCATTAATGTTTTTTCTTCCCCAGTTGTGCAATCCTGGTTATTCACATGTCTGCTTTTGCAAATAAATGCTGAAGCACAACAAATATTTGTGCTTCAAAACCCATCTTTTCTGTGGGACTTAAACATTTATAACCATGATCTAAAATTGATAAATAGTGGTGCTGAGAAGCCCTTTGTGCCAATGGTTGAACAATCACTTCCTTAAACAGGGCTATGTCAATAAGCCTGGTTGATACCTAGCCCCTAACATTGGTGTTGATGCCTGGCACCTACATTTTGTCGCTAGCAGTTTTCCTCATTGCAACATGCGCGCACACACACACACACACACACACACACCCCTCTGGTTCAAATTCCTGGACATGTCACCACAATTTTTTGCCACAGAGCTTATTCCTCATGTCTGTACATCCTAGAAAGTAGTAGTTGAATGTAGCAGTTACTGGAAAAGCAATATAGATAGATGAGATGGTCTCTTTTACTGGACCAGCATCCGTTGCTTAAATGGGGAGGGAAATTGGGAGCTTTGGGAAGTTAAGCAGACATCGAGGGAATGGCATGGCTCCAGTGGTGCTAGAAATATACAGAAGCATCGTAGACTGAGGCTGCTGCAATCTTATACTCCCGTACTTGGGAGCTGAACTCATTGGAACTTCCTTCTTGAATAGACATTTATAGGATTTCACTGTTCAGCTTTGTACTCTCGCTTTCTATCTTGGGAATTCTAATTCTCTTCTCACATATTTGCTAACTGTCATGAAGCGAGAAGCTGCTGCCTATATATAATATTTAAATCTAATCAAGTTAAGCACTTTTTATAGTTTAGAATATATTTGCACATTTTCTGAAATAATCATTGGTTAATGAGACATTGTTAAATAGTATTTGATTTATTACATTATACAGTGGGATGGGCCTAGTTGTGATGAAGTTGGAACACACAGTTGATTAAAAATAAGTTGCTTTTTCAACCAATTAATGTATTGTTCTATTAAATTTAAAAACATTTTCATGAGACTGAACCCTTAATGCAGTGCTTTTTGGAAAGATGCGGATGGTAGCATTATTTCCAGTAAAATCCCAGAACCAGAATAATCTAACCCCCGCCCAAACAATAACAATATGTCAAAACAAAACCTTCAAGATATAAAATACAAGATTTGGCCAGCAAAATACTGATCTTTCTTGGTACACCTAAAGACTACAATCCAGTACAGATTTAGGAGTGCATTTAAGACCATCCATTTCACTTAAACACACTTAATTCCGTGTTGGATTGTTTCCTGTACGTCACCTGTAAAACGTGAATGTGGAAAAGATGTTTGCAAGTCCTTGTCTCATGCAGGCAGTCCTACCAGACAGCTGTGCTGCCTTGCTAGTCTACACTTACTCAGTATGAAATGGGAGCTGGGGGATATGTGGCCCACCAGAAGCAAAGCCCATCTGGCATAGCTTATGGTGAGAGTTAATGGGGACTGTAGACCATCACCATCTGGAAGGCCACATATTCTCCATCCTTGTAATAATATAAAACTCATAGAACTCTGTGGGCCAGTTCATATGATCACAAGGTAGGTAACAAAATGCCAAGATGGTTAGCCACCCTACATGTGCCAGCCTTGGTCACCCTGTATGGTGACAGGGGGAACATGACTCTGTTGTGACTCCTGGACCTCCCAGCAGCTTTTGATAGCATCACCCATGGTATCCTTCTGAGGTTACTATCTGATTTGAAAAGGGGGAGCATGATGTTGCAGTGATTCTTCTCCTGGGAAGACTGTCTCCAGAAGTGCTGCTTGGGAAATATTGTTCAACCTTGTGGGTTCTCCACAATGGATTTCCTCAGGGGTCTGTTCGGTACTCCATGTTATTTAGCATGAAACCACGAAATAGGGCCATATGGACCTTGGGAATGTGTTTCCCTCAGTAGCTAATGACACACAGCTCTTATTTTTCCTTTTCATCTTCAGCAGTTGAGGCTGAGGATATGCTAAACTGGTGTCAAGTGAAACATAGGACTGGATGAGGGCTAACAAGCTGAAGTTCAGTCCAGACAGGGCTGAGATGCTACTGCTGCATAGATATATTGACCAGATGGAGGGTGTTCCATTCCACCTGAATGCAGGTTCATAACTCATAGGCCCAGCACTATGAGTGCCTAAGTCTTCAGAGTCTGGATTTGAATCCCTGGGTATTCAGCAAGGTTTGTTCTTAATCAGAGATGCCAACTCCTTTTCCTGAGAGCCACTTCTTTACGAGCTACAGGGCAGGCAAGGATCTTACTGGGAATAGCTACCCCTTTGGAATCTGGCTTGTACAGATGGGTGAGAGTTTACCAAGTTTTTCAAGTGCAGTAGATAAAAAAGGTTGATTTTTTAAAAGTAAATGCAGCAGAAAATGCAAGAGGCAGATTCACCAACTGCTGCTTTTAGTATCAGGTTGAATCTCTGAGCTGGGATGTGGTGAAACCCTAATTTACCTTTAACCATTTAAAAATCAGGATGCAAGCTTTAGAGTTGCACAGATCACTTTCTCTGGTGGTGAAGTGAATTCTTCCTATTTGCATTTTATTTTCTTTAATTCTAAAGTCGTTCTTATTAGCAAAGTGGTGCTTATAGGTTTTCCTGAAATACTGGTCCGTACCTGATTATGACCTGCTGTTTCATGACATTCTGATTTTTTTCCTCCTCCTTTTTTAATCACATTATTTTACCTTAGGAACCTATCGAAACAAATAGTTCCTTGTTCAGGTTTGTACATGTAGCTTTCTTGTATATGTGGACGATGGCAATAAAATTTGAATACAAAGGAGCCTCTTGTTCTCAGCGGATGCAATTGCTGCCGCTGGAGCAATTAATACTGATTTGGAGCACGTTAATGGGACTAAAGTGGGTAAACCTGAAATTATCCACTTGTAGTTCTACACATAATGATGGCATGTGTGTGCAACAAACACACACACGGACACACACACACAGATGCATGTTATTTACCTTCTTAGAGAGAAAGCAGCTTTCAACAGACATCATGATGAAAAGATGAAGTGACAACAGTGAAGAATTCCTGGGGAAATATTAGAAGCATTCTCAAATCCATTTCAACCCCAGAGATCTGGACTCAATACTTGGAAGGGTTGCATGCTTTTTAAAAATGGTTTATTCTAATATGGTAATATAGGGCAAAGTATGCCCGTCAAGATGGGAAGAACATTAGGATACTGGTAGGTGTTAACAATATATATATATATTTAAATAAATAAATTTGATCTAATATTTAGGCACTTTTGTTTTAAAGAGGAAAAATATAACTTAACTGTTCCCCAAATGTCTGAATTATGCATTTAAACTAGCAGACTTGGAAAAACAGGCCGATCCATAACATGCCATGCATGCAGCACATAATCATGTCTAGTTCCCAAGACCATCTGACAGCAGATGTGGTAAGATGCAGTTCATGTGGTTGCAGTCAGGCACCAGCCTGACCCAAGAAATATTCTTCCCCATCTGGGAATCAGGCCTGTGGCCACCATTTTTAACAGGCTGCAGCTGGGGTTGAATTCTGGGAAAGGTACGAGGCAGGTGAAGGCACAAGGGACCTCAAGCCAAAAGCCTGGCATGCAAAATCCAGGCGCCTTACTCCTTGCAAATTGGGAGAGCCCTGAAGCTCTATTGGCTAAGTCAGGGTCACTTCTTAGGAGCTGCAGAATAAGGCAAACCTTCTCTGGAGCAAGGCAAGTGGCTGCAGAGCTCAAGAGAGGTAAGTAGCTGCAGGGCCAGGATGGCTGCCCACTGAGAGAGGTGGGTTGAGTCCCTGCAGAATCAGGATCAACGTTCATGGTACAAGTAATTAACTGTGGGACTAGAATGCATGCCTATAGACAGCTAATATCAGGTAGCTACAGAATCACAGAAAATGTCTATATAATGATCCCACCCATATACAACAGTGCTGAAGTCAGGATGACGCGTTATGGAATTTGCATGAGAAGCAAGCAAGCTTTTTCTTATCATTTTCTTGCATTTTCCTGGCTGCAGTGTAAGGTCTCCTGACTTTTTCTTCTGCTTCAGCAATTTGGCCTTCTAAGGAACCAGCTATCCTTGCCCCCTTCCTTAGGGTTAGGGTTTTGTTCTCTTTGTTCCAGCTCTGGTTTCTTCCCTCTACCCAGAGCTTCCAGTATTCACTCTTCCATCTTGAGTTCCTGGCCAGTCTTTTCCTCCTCCCCCAGAGCCCTTCAAGAGCCTTTGTTCAGCTTATATTTCCTTCTATTTAACTATCTCTGTTTGGCTATTGTTGTTGGCCAACTTGTGGGATTGTACAGCAACCCTCAGCTCGTGACTCCTCACAATGAGCCATCAGAAGGCCAGGCCAGGACCAGAACTGTAGGTCTTCAGTCCTGCCAGGGCCATGCGATTTAAGGCAGTGGTTTTCAACCTTTCCCCAGCTGGGGACTGGCGAAAAGAGGAAGACCACCTCAGGGACTCCTGAGGCAGAAACAAAAAGCACCGTACACATAGTATATTATTCTCTGTATTGTTTCCAAACACAATACCATAAAAGAAAGAAAGGAAGTTCTCCAAAACAACCAAAAACCACACAACAAAACTGACAACAAAAGAACAAAACACAGTGGTACCTCGGCTCACAAATGGCCTAGTTCACAACCAAATCGGGTCGCGAACAGAAATTTCAGAAAAATTTTGACTCAGGTGGTGAACTCCACCTCAGGTGACAATCGCAATCACGCCTGTCTTCCCTGCATGATTGTGCTCGGGGGAGGGGGGGAGACGGGCACGATCGCGGCCGTGCTCGGGGTGTGGGGAAGAAGGCTGCAATCGCGCCTGTCTTCCCTGCACGAGCGCGACCACAATCGCGCCCATCTCCTCCTCCAAGTGCACCCGCGACCGCGCCCGTCTTCCCCCCGAACATGCCCATGATCACGCCCATTTTCCCTGCATTAGCATGCCCATGATTGCGGCCTCCCCTCACAGCACGATTGCGGCCATCTCCCCCCGCGCCCCATGGGCACGATCGCTATCGCACGATTATGGTTTGGACTCCCTCCAGACAGTAACCTCCCCCCCACCTAGGTTAGTGTTCTCTACTGTACTTTGTTACTTTGTTGTTCTTTGTTACTTTGTTTCACATTTTTGTGATTAAAAAATATTTACAAAACGGATTATCCTTATTTACATTGAACCTAATGGGGAAATTTGACTTGGTTCGCGACCAAAATTGGATTGCGACCATGTTTGTAGGGGTCAGAATGAATTAACCTTATTTACATTGAACCTTATGGAGGAATTTGACTTGGCTCACGACCAATTCGGGTAGCGATCAGAGTCGTGGAACAGAGTAAGTTCGTGAGCCAAGGTACCATTGCACTGAAATCGGCAAAGCATGGTTTCCAGCTGGCTCCCACCAAGCCATCTCTCTCCTCCCCCCCTCCCCCCAGTGGCATTGGCATAGCCCCTGTAAACATGATGCCAACCAAGGAAGAGATGGTGGAGTACAGCCAGCCCCCCCTGCTGGTCTGAGGCAAGTGGGATGCAGCCTCCCATGGACCAGCAGACAATCTCCCATGGACCAGTGCTGGTCTGTGGACTGGTGGTTGATTTAAGGGACCTAGAAGGGACTGGCTGTATGTAACATTGTTTGAAGATGTGATTCTCAGCCTGAACAAGCTTCTAACAGAATAATATCACAGATGACCTAGTTTTAAACCTGATCTCTGGTACATCTTTGGCTCAATTCCTGCCCCTCCTCCTCCTTTGCCCAACCCAGCACTTGATCTCCAGCCCATCTTTTCATTATGCCACGACACACAGCCCTTGGTCTTCATTTCATTGATCTCATGCCCACTAGAGATATTTGATGGACTTCCCATTCCAAGAACCAGATGAAGGAAGAGCAGAAAGAGGGCCTTGCCTTTGCTCCTCAACAGTGAGCACCTGGACAGCAGACTGAATAGGCACACCAGGAAGGCCATATCATGTTTCTGTTTTGATTATGGGTATTATTTCTAAGAAGAAGCGGATGGCAGAGGATGAGCTGGCTAGATGGAGTCACTGAAGCAGTTGGCATGAGCTTAAGTGGACTCCAGGGGATGGTGGAGGACAGGAAGGCCTGGAGGAATGTTGTCCATGGGGTCGCGATGGGTCAGACATGACTTCACGACTAACAACAACAACATTATTTCTAAAATATGCAATGGGATCTCAATTAGCTGATGCATTTATTCAAAGTAGTGTCTTCTTTTCTGGCAATATGTGGGTGGTGACTCAATGTGAGGGGTCAGGTAGGAAAGGGATAGAAAACCTGGTGAGGGCAGGCTGCAGGTCAGGCCAACAAGGACGAAAAATGGCCAGACACAGAAACATAGTCAAGACTGACTAGGCGTTGGATTCTGGGTTGAGCAGGGGAGAACCAAAGAGTCAGGGAGGGATGTAGTCAAAGAGGGGCCAGAGGAGAGATACCAGAAGAGGAAGCTGTGTGGTGTTTTGTGTGACACACTGCTGAGAATGAGGAACATTCCTGGAACATGCTCAAAGAGATAGTCTACTAGTACAGAGCAGGGTCGGACTGAACGCAGATCTCCAGACAGTTTGGACTTCAGCTCCCACTATTCCTGATGATTGGTCAAGCTGACACAAGCTGCTGGGAGCAAAAATCCAAAGCCTGTGGAGACCTACTTTCTGCCCACCTCTAACAAAGGGAGTAAGGCAGTTGTGTCTTCATGTTTGCTTGGAGTTTTCTGGGTCTTCAAAATGGCAAGCCATGCCTTCGGTTCCCCACAGATATTGGACGTGCTGGGTTCTTCATGCTTGGCCATGGTCATATTTGCAGTATTTGTCTACTGCATTCTCCACAATGGATTGCACCCAAAGAGGTCCACTCAACATATACAATCAGCATGCTTTTAATACCTTGCCATACAATATTTATTCAGTTACAGTTCATTGAAAACATATCAAAATTGAGTGAATGGAAGATGTACCACAAGGTCAGTGAAAAATATCCTTTATACATGCAACACCTGGTGACTTTCGAGGCAGGATAGATATACCATCCAGGTGAGGAGGAAAACCGTGTTTTCACACCACAGTGCACAGGGTAGAGGAAGAGAATGGGGAGGCGTCATCCAAACTGGGCTATTTACCCATCATATCCACAATGTCTTTAGGCACCAGCCATTGGTGGAAGCAGCGAATTGGTTGTCCCCAGCCAGCAACCCCTGTGTCTGCACAGAGGTGGGCATCCAGGGCTCTACATTCAGTGAAAAAGATGACTTAAAGTATCCATCACTCGTGCCCTGTGGAACTATCTCTCAGTTGAAATGAATGGGAAAATCTCTGGGGCTTTGTGTGATCCTCAAACTCAGCCTCTTGTCACAATTAGAGATGGTGGTGATATTCAAAATTGGAGGAAGTGGTGGTGGCGCTCAGAAATGGTCACCCACAATTGGGAAGACATTACAATTGCATGATAGTGGAAGAGATTTGTTCCTTCCACATTTCTACATGGACGTACTCAATTTGCACCTTTCAAACCAACATGTGAACAGGAACATGCTTACCTGATGAACTCTGCACTTTTCAGAAAGCTGGGGTATAGTTCACAACGGAGAAGACACATGAAACATATCTTAAGGAAAAAGTGCACACTCAGTTATGTTAAGGTCTAAATTTGTACGGACTTGTATTATACAGGGGCGGGGAATCTCACGGAAAAGGTGTATATGCAACACTTTCCCTCGGAATTGCCCATGCTATACTGCATTTCTATTATAGAAATTATTTGAAAATGAGTATCTATATATACAAATGAGCACATGCAAATCTGTATCCTCCTCTTTTATCCTCCTTTTCGATGATGTATCAGTGGCCACCATTTGCTCAAATTTGTCCGTTTTTTAAGTCAGTGACAATCCTGTGGAAACAGGCTTGGGTTTGGCAGCATAATTTAAGATCTTCAGGATCAGAATCATGTGAATGACTACTTAAGTTGATGTATATTTTACAAGGAATATGATTCACAGAGAAAAGCTACACCTCACATTTCAAGAATATAAACCCCGGGGTGTTTGCATGTCAAGTTCCCTTTGCTGCTCCCTGTCCCAGCAGGGTGGATTCTTTTTTCCCCTTTTTTCTTTTTTGGAAGATCAATTGCACATCATGTCAGTTCAAAACTCACATACCAATCCAATCATCAAATTATACTTCCCAAGTGTCTTCATTTTCCCTTCGTAAACGTATTAATTATAGCAATCATATGCTGACATGGAAACTTTCTATAGGTAAAAAACTAGCAAAACAAAAAAGGCTCTAATCTGTTTGACATTTGCAAAGTGCAGGAAATTGTAATTAAAACATTTTAAATTTTTTTAAGAGGCTTAACAAAGTCCATCATACAAAGTTATTTCTCTTTGAGGCTCCTTTTCTCTCTCTCTCTCTCTCTCTCTCTCTCTCTCTCTCTCTCTCTCTCTCTCTCTCTCTCTCTCTCTTTCTTTCTTTCGTAATCATTTGTTACTATTCTCCATGGATTTTTTAAAAAGTGTTGTACTAAAACCTAAATTCTAACCTTTTTTTCAGCTGGAGGATGGATATATTTTTATCTCTTCTGAAGAAAATCTCTGACATTGATTTTTGCCCTCTTTTAATTTTGTGTCTCACATCCTTAGAACCTAAATAACTTCCCATGCCTCATAATAAAGCATGCAAAACAAATATACCAGTTGGGGAAATTAAGCCAAACCCTGTAGAGAAAATAATGCTTCATTTCATCCTTACATTGTTACTGACATTGCTGCTATTGATTTCTTTTTTAAAGGACTATTTCTTTATATATTTATTGGTTGCTGTTGGTTTACTTTCTGTAAGTTAATAAAAGGAGATGCTGAGGCAAAAAGAGAAAATCATTCAATTTCTGTGTATCTTATTGATCTAGTAGAGATCATGCAGGCTGTGTGTGTGTGTGTGTAAAGTATTTTCTCACAGTGTGGTGGGGATGGAAGAATCTGCCCACATTTCACTGTTCAAAGTGTTATTATTACATTACAATTATACCTTGTCTTGCAAGCAGGTTCTCCCCCTCGCTGTTTTATCCTCACAACAACCACCCTGTGAGGTAGGTTAGGCTCAGAGTCCATATCTGGCCCAAAGTTACCCAGTGTTGTCACCTTGACTAGGATGTGGATCTCCTGAGTGCCAGTCCATCACTCCAACTTTATGCCACACTGATTTTCCTTGCACTTCTTGCTGCATCTAGGAAGAAATTTATAAATGTGTTAAGTTCTTCTTGCAAAATGAGACAAGTGAAATTCTCACCTAGTGCAGAAAATATGTGCTTAGCATTAAAGAGCAGGGTGCTTCTGAGCATAACCTGAGCCTATGAACTTGCTTTCTGCCCCGGATTAAGACTGAGTTGGTCCTCCTTCCGTGCAGAGCTCCACTCCTGCTTACGCCAAGCTTTCTTCATTTCAGCAGCCTATTTTAGTGGGGGAAAGTAACCATGCTTTGCTGTTGCTAGACCAATGGTGAGTCGGAAACCTCTGGGGATCCAATGCAGGGATTTATCAATAGATTGTGATCTACCTTGCACCCACTTAGAATGGAAGGCCAGTGTGACGGCAGCTGGGGCAACAGGTTCCTGGGCAGGATTGAGACCATGTATCGAGCTGTAGACAATATTGGAAATGCCTTCAGAAATGCACATGAGCAGGAGATAGGCTGGATCGGTCCCCTTTACCTCCAGCAAATATTGTGGAACGCTAAACCTTACAGACAGTGTTTCTCCTGTTCGCTGCTCATTGGCATGTAGATTTCAGGCATCTGACCTTGACAAACCCAGACTTGCAGTTACGCTGAACCGTACTGTGAAATATCATCTGGGAAAGAGGTGGCGATAGTTATTAGTGCCATATGGGCCACTACATTGATTCATTCAAGTGCAGAGGCTGTGTAAAAACTTGGAAACAGTGGTACCTTGGCTCACAAACCTAATCCATTCCAGGACTCTGGATGTGACCCAAACTGGTCGTAAGCCAAGTTAAATTTCCCCATAAGGTTCAATGTAAATAAGGTTAATCCATTCTGTAACCATTTTTTAAATCAGAAAAATGTGAAGCAAAGTGACAACAACAAAGAGAATGGCCATCTCCCCCCCGCCCGCGCCCCGAGCACAAGCGCGGCCATCTCCCCGTCCTCCCAGCATGACCAAGATTGGGCCTGTCATTCCAGCACATGCCTGTCATCCTGGCGCGCTGGGGGGTTGGGGGGGGAGAGACAGACACGATTGCGGGTGCGCTGGGGGAGGGAGGGATGGGCGCAATCTCGGCTATCTCCACGCCCCTGCCCCCAGCACAATCGTGGCCATCTCCCCACTAAGGGGGGTGTGGAGATGGCCACGATCGTGCTGGTAGGGGGGGATGGCCGAGATAGCGCCTGTCTTTCCTGCAGGAGTGCGCCCGTGATCACACATGTCTTCCTTGCACGAACACAACTGCTATCATGGCCATTTCCCCACTCGGGGGTGCGGGGTAGATGGCTGTGATCTTGGTTGCCACGCAACGTGGAGTTTGCAACCCATGTCAAAATTTTCATGAAATTTTGGTTCACAACCCGATTTGATCGTGAACCATGGTGTTTGTGAGCCAAGGTACCACTGCACTTTGTGCTTTCTTGCCAGGGCAGACTTTGTCAACACTGCCAATCTATCACTAAAGCAGCTCTATATTTTCTGGCTTAACTTTTCAATTCTTATTCTTTGGGTTGTCCTCCTGCTGCTTTTTTCTGTGCGTGTGTGTCCTCATCCTGAGGAGAGGATAACACCACAGAAGAATGTAGCTTGTCATCTCTGATGCTAAATTTTATGTCTAGGCATAATGAGATGCCATATTGTTACATTTTAATGAGCGTGTCTATGATTTTACATCTGTTCCTTTCAAACCTTTGGGGGAAATGGAGCCTCCACAGAAGCAGATAGCTATTCCTAGGAAAACATCATTTTTCTCAAAGCTGTGCTGCACGTTAGCTGGAAATGCTAGGCCTACAAATTTCCTAAATGTTAAACAGGCACTAAATATAGCTGCTCTTCATTAGAGGCGTCTTTCTAAATGCCTGACTTTGGCTTCCCACCACTTTATGTCAAAACAATCCATATCTTCATAGTTGGGTCCTTTTTTTGTTTCCAACCATCATTTTACCCTCCACATTATAAAAACTATACTGGGCAGTTTGGAAAGGAAGACAAATAAATTATAAAAGCAAGAGCTAATTCCAAAACACTAGCCCCTGCAGAACAGCCTTGCTTTTGTTTGTAAATTGTTTTTGAAAGTTTCTGCCTTCTTTCCAGAAAAGGCTGCTCAATGTACCTTAAGGCATCATTGTCCCCCTATCCAGCCACTTCTGGAGAGAAGAAGCAACATGGAGACAGTGGTGTTTTGGGGCCATGCATTTAGATCCACACCTGAGGTTTTGCAGCTCCTCATGTGGTGAGGGTGACCTTTGGCAGCATGGAAGCTTTTGTTCAGGCTTCCCGTGTGATTTGAGAACTGTAGAAGATCGGAATGTGGGGAACCTCCAGAGAGAGAAAGGCCTCCACGGCAGGAGTCAACCCTCAGGATCTGAAGGGTCAAGAGGAGCCCTGCAGCCCAAGAGGCAGGTCTAAATATGGTCCCAAGTAACTTGCCTTTCCATGGATTAGCCCTTTTCACGGTCATGCTATTATGTCCCTACACTGAAGTCTTCCTGTCAGGGTGTGTGGGCAGGTCTTACTGTGAAATTAGTTGGGGTAGTCCCTCTGTTGTGAACATGCTGTCTAGCTAGAGTAAGCATTGAACAGTGGATTTAGTAAAGAGGCTGTTGCTTGCACCTGGATCTATTAGAATCCACACTGAGGTTTACTACAAAAAAGGTAAAAAACCCAAAATAATTCATATGTGACTTGCATGAAAGAGAAATGTTGGTATGTTCATGCAGGACAGCTTGGGAAGGTCCATTACTGGATGGTTGGAAGGGAAGAGAGGGAAGGTCCATTACTGGATGGTTAGCTTAGAAGGGAAGAGAGAGGAACATGCTTCTTCACACAAGGTATGTGTGAGGGAAGCAAAACGTCATGTGACCATTTTGCTCTTCCAGGTGAGGTGGGAGGAGAAAAGGGGGCAGGAAAGACACAGCTCAAGTGGAGAGGTCGGTCTTCTTTTGTCTACCGTGTTAATGCTTTCCCTCCCACTCTGGTTAGTGGACAAAGTGTGCCATGTTAAGGCAAGCAATGCTACATATCCCTAATGCCAGAAATCTCCATCTCTATCATCTCCATTTCCATCAACAGCCTCTTCCTCAAAATTAGGCAGCTCAAGGCAAGCCCACCTGAGCTGCTGCTGCTCCCTGCCCCACCTGAACCCCCTTCTGTGACCACTGCTACCACCCGAGCCCCCCCCCCCACCATATCCTTCCTCCACCCCTTCCTCAGAAAGCCAGCAGGTGAGTTCCCTTGGGACTCCTCCTTGCAGGCAAGAGGAAGGCTCAGAAGGGAACAGACTCCATTTCTCCTCCCAAGGAAAGCGTGCGCGCGCGCGTGCACGTATGCATGTATATATGATAAATAAATTAAAATGCCATTTTCTTCCCCAGGGACACGTGCAGTTTAATTGGCAACCAGCTCCTAGACCCAGCGATTGCTCAGAGCATTTATGAGAGCACAAAGGAATAGGGTTTGTTTTAGAAGGGCAGGCCAGGGGTCAGGTCAACCCTGCAAGGGTGCTGGGAGTTCCTAGGTGCATCTCCCACTGCGTATACCTTGCTTGGACCCTCAAGTCCTCGCAGAGGCCCTCCTCCATGTGTTCATGACAAAGGAATCTAGGCAGATAGCTAGGACGGGAAGAGGTCTTCATGGTTGCGGTAACCCCGATACAGAATAAACTCCACAGAGAGGTTATCCTGGCAGCTGTATTGTTCTCTCTTTGATACCTGACTAAGACCTTTCTTCTTCTCCCAGGCATTTAAAAGACCTAGTTCTAGGTGGTTATGGGAAATATCAGGAAGTGCATGAGCTGCTTTCTACTGAGCCAGACCCTTGGTGATTTTGGCCTCAGTTATAGGTTGTTGCATGACAAGAGAACCTGGGCACTGCAGTTAGTTCTCACCTTATGATTGTGTGGTTTAATCCATCAATAAGCCTCCATGCTCTGGTTCGCATGTCACACAACAGTCTCTGGAGGTTGATGATGTAAAGCAGAAGTGCTTGTGTTAATTAAGCTACAATCTTCAGGGCTGTAGACTCTTGCTAGAAATCCTTTCACAAAATAAAAAGCTACAGCATGACTTCCTTCCCCAGCAAATGTATGGCAACCATGCTTAACCTATCATGAATAACGTAAAGGGATCACACCTATGGAGTGCAGTTAATTTATAGCAACAGATATTCCTGTAACAGCTTTCTTCTCACCCAAATGTTTATTTGCAAACACTCAGTGCAGCCCTCCACTTGAAGGGCATCTCCTGGATGGCAAGTGTGACACATCCTGCGAAAAAGCACTTTATGCAAAGAAATTCTGGGCCTCAAAATACACAAAATGAACCACACATGTGGTTAAGGACAGCTCACTTTCATGCAGACTTCCTGGAACAAAACAGATAATAAATTATCCACATTAAGGTTAAATTCTGCTCCCACTCAGGCTGTAATGGACATATGATGACTTCAGAGAGTATGAAGACTTTTATAGCAAGCTGCACTTCAGACCCAACACAACTGGAAGAGATTTGCACCTTTGGAACATTAGCGCTTAGCTATATTGCTGTGCTGCTCTTGCTGGCTGGAAAAACAAAATGACAAGTCCTGAAATATTTGTGCTGAAATATATGCTGCTTTTAACCCATGCTTAGCTGTGCCTGTGTCTCTAGATTAGACACAGGGCCCCAGTCTAGACTGGTACCCTGGCATGGGGGTGGGGGGAGGTGATCTTCTAAAAGACTCATCACAGTCCCTGTACCTTTTCTATAATTAAAAAAACTGAGGGGAGGGGGATAACTGTTAGACACAACTTTGGAACAATGTCTGTTTTGGGTCTAATTAAGAAATGGAGAAGAGGATATTTATGCAAGCGACTTTGCAGGAGGGAAACAAGGAGAAATAGAAATGAAACAAATGTACAACAAAAATACCATTTTAGCTGTTGTGAGTTTTTATTTATTTATTTATTTATTTTTCAAAGCTGGGCATCCCGACAAGCTGTAGTGCAAATGAGTAGATGCATGGCATTAGATGTGTGCTCTAAGATATCCCCCTGTGACTATACACGCTCATGCACACTCTACAAGACTCCCGGAGAGTCAGGTTTTTCCTTTTTCAGATGTCCTTGTCGGAGTTGGGTCAGGCTGTGGGCAGCAATTCTGAGCTAGGAAAAAGACACTATTGAGATAAACGTTAAGCCATGGCCAAAGGACAAGCCCAGAAGAAGGAAAGAGGAGCAAGCCAAAAATCAGGACCGAAGAATAAGCAAAGATACAGGAACACCCCAGTGCCCTAGAAAAAGCACTTTGCTCTAAGAACAGGAAACTCCTTGTACTCTGTTCTGCCTGGGCTGATCCAGGAGAAGAAACCCCTCCAGGGCCTGAAAACACTTGAAGGTGCCACGTTGGGTCGAGCGTTTCAGACAACAATCCACGAGTTCAGCCATCATGATAAGCCTTGGCAACCGCCTGTTGGGGCTTAAATATTAAAAATGGCCACCAGAACCCACTGCAACCAGAGGGCCAGTGCGTCATCTAAGCCTGTGTACAATTCAATAAACATCTGCTCTCTTTTTGCAAGGATGGAATCAAAGCAGACTAGATGAGTATGCTAACTTTACTATTTTAAGGAAGCAGAACTATTCACTATAAAAACAAGCCACACAAAGGAAAACTATCACAAGTAGAGAGTCTAGATATGGTTTCAAATCTATCTCCAAAAGCTTCTAGCACCTGAAGAACTGCCTGAGAGTTAATAACTGGCTGATGATATGAATCCACCAAAAGAAGGCTTGAAGCCCTAATTCTGCCTAACTCTTTATGCATCCTACACTGGCACACAGACACACCCCACACACAAATACAAGTGCTCGATACCTTTGAACTCAGGCAGCCTCCTTTTCTCTTATTCACAAAGCCATTCTTTCCCAGTAAGTGCTTTGATGCCTGCTCCCAAACAGAGGAGAACCCTTTTGAAAACGCGCCTTTCCTGGAGCAAGCACATTGGGGGTGTAATATTTGCCCCTAACAACGGGCGCACTTGGCTAAGCACCACTGAGCACCGGGATATAAATTGGGCATTCTCTTTGAGAGCCGCTGCTGTATTTCTACAGCATGCATGCACGGGACCACATGCTGACACTTTTCACAAAAGTCGGTTGTTATTTAAATTGCAACTGCAAAGCAACTCCTGCTCTTCTCCTCTACCTCCACAGCCCCTGGTGGGGCTTATTCTCATTTACATAATGTTAATTGGAATTACATGCACACATCAAGAAGTGAATATATTTCCAGATGTAGTATCTGAAAGCTTTTTATTAAAGCAGATTGGCATTCAAATAAAAACATCTTATCAGTGGATCTTAGTAATAATAATACAGTATTAGCATTAGCATTATTTTTATTCCATTGTGCTTATCTACCTGCTTACTTACCTATACAGCCAAGCAAAAATCACACTAGTCTGTGTCTGATGTGTTTGTTCTGCCTCATCCTGAGACCTTAGGAGAGGTTACAGTAATTTAAAAAACAGAAACATACATTGTACAATCCAGTTACAGATGGAAGAAAAGAAGATCATTGCAAGACATTTTTCTTGGGATGTAGGTATGGTTTGCTTCTCTTTAATGAGGTATTAAATCTTACTGGAAAGAAAACAAGAAGTGGAATGCTGTGCAGGGACCGTCAGCCATGGATCACAGGATGCTCTCTGCACTCCTGTACAGATCAGCCGGTGAAGTTAAACTTTATAACAACTTTAAATACACTGAACCTCATCAGTAATGTATTGTCCTCTCCCCCTCTATCTCTCTCTCTGTCTCTCTCATGCACACACACACACACACACACACAGAGAGAGAGAGAGAGAGAATGAGAGAGAGAAACTATATTAGTCACATTTTACTATTAAACATATCCTTGAAAGTTTACAAGTTGGAAATAGTTATGTTGCCAGAGTTCATCAATAATTCCCTTTCTGGCTAAAACCTGCACATTCGTTATAGTTACTGTTGCTCTCTTCTGACTTTACAGAATAGTAGAGCTGGAAGGGGCCAAGAAGGCCATCACGTCCAACCCCCTGCTGGTGCAGGACACCAGTTTACACCATCTCACTCAGATGGCTGTCCAGGTTCTTTCTGAACGTCTCTAGTGTGGGCGAGCCCATGGCCTCTCTAGGCAGCTGGTTCCACTGTTGCATTGCTCTGACAGTGAGGAAACTTTTGCTGATATCTAGCCTGAATCTGGGTTGTCACAACCTGAGTTGATTATTCCATGTCCTACACTCTGGGATCAGTGAGAAGAGATCTTGACCTTCCTCTTTGTGACAGCCTTTGAAGTACATATAGAGGTATAGCATGCCCCCCGCAGTCTTCTCTTCTCAAGGTTGAACATGCCCAGCTCTCTCAGTCTCTCCTCACAGGGCAGTGTTTCCAAATTCTAGATCGTTTTTGTTGCCCTCCTCTGGACCCTGCCTAAATCTTACTTTCAGGATAGATTTGGAACATACACAACCTGCATCTGAACAACTGCATTTCTGTGCATGTGCTAAGTTGATGGAACATTCAACCCTTTTCTTTCAGGGATATCCTTCAAAACGTTTAGGGAAAAGGGACGTCATTCAACTTCTTTCTTTAAACTAAGCCGATATCAGAGGCAGAGTGCCTTTGCATACCCGCTGCTGAGGGAAATGGGTAGCGGGGTGCTACTGACTAGGTCCTATTTTAGGGAACCTGTGAGCAGCTGGTTTGCCACAGCTGCAGGCTCAAGGGGTTATTGCTCTGATCCAGCGTGATGTTCTCATGTTATGTTCTTCTGTTTGGAAAAACTGCCAAACAGGTTGTATAGCTTTCCAGGTACTAATCCATAGCTTCCCCCTCCATATAGCAATTGGTGATGGAGGGTGAACAGTACATAAAAAACAAACAAACAGTCAGGAAGGAATATATAATGTTGTGGTGTATTATGTACTTCCAAAATACATCCCCCTCTCCAAATGCAGTGAGATATTGCACATGCACAAAACCTTGTATATACAGAATGAATTTTACATTAAGAGCAACTCTGAGATAACAAAGATGAATCTATTTGTTCTGGGAAATAACATCTTGATTGACTACACAGAGGAAGCCACAGCCCTGAGTTTGCAAGAGCTGAGCAGGGATGTCCCACATAAGACAATTTGGCGGGCCCACATTCATGGGTCGCCATAAGTTGGATATGACTTGACAGCACATCACAACAACAAAAACAGCAAGAAAGCTCTTTCATATACCGCAGAAGCTGGAAAAATGGAAACAGGCATAAAGCAAAATTATTCAGAGGCTTTGTAGAAGCAACCATCTTAGCATTGTCCCAAACCATCTCCTAAACCAACTTCCAGAAGAATTATTTTATTCTATGAATGTTCCTTAATTCCAGTGTGAGTTCCAGGGTATTTCCCAAAATTTGGGGGAAATGTTTTCCTGTATCCCTCTGCTCCCCTTCCTTGCATGTCTAGTGGGATAAATGATAATATCATGATTTAAGACACAAGCTCAGTAAAAACAGCTAGCTACCAGCAATTGAATTTTCACATATTCAGCTTTAATCCTTCATTTTTCCCAGACTCTGAAGGGGAAGACAACTAGAGAAAATAATCAGGCAAGTAGGAGTCATGTTTGGACTATACCCCTTCAGACTATATCGACAATTTACTATGATTCCAAAGCACATTCTTTGCAGTATGGGCTATCGATGGACATGTAACATGTCTGCTTGTGGGACAATATTATATTCAGAAGATGAAGATGATGATGGCATGGTTTTGCTGTATACTTTTCCCCATTGCTATGAGCCAGTGGGTGGGGAGTTGTCACCAAATGCAGGATCAGAACATTCTAAAATATAGAAGGTTTGCTCCTACAGCTTTCCTGCGACAGTTGCAATAAAAGCAGGCCCTGAACACAGATTTGTAATCTCACTCGGGCATTTATTTCTTGGCTAGTCGGTGTGAGCAAAGAATACAGCATCAGTATAAGAGCATCAATGTGCAGTCACTGTGCGGATTCACAAACACACTCCAGGAGTGCAGGTCTAGGACAAAACTCTGAGCAGGGAGTTCAGAAACGTTAAGAAGAGCTCCTTCTTTGTGGCCACTCTCCTGCCTTTGATGTGACTGATGTCACAGAACACAGTTTTTGGCACACATGACTGGAAAGGAGGCGTATAGATGAACTTGTGTCATCAGAGTGCACACTGGCAACTATTACCACTAGTTTTTCTAAGAGGCAACCCACTAACAGAAAACCAAACTAAAACTACTAGTGGCAGAACAAACAATAATGAAAGCCACCAGTTTTATGTTCAAACTAATAAAATACATTGTTGTATCTTGTCACTGCTTAACCCTTGGATATGATAACCCCAAAGAACGTGTACGCACCTGTTGACTTTTGAGTAAGAGCTCTGCACATGTTCTAGCCAAAATCAAATTCTTAAGTATATGCTTAACTTTCTCATTGAAACCAGTGGGACTTTAAAGAGCTTAATGTTAGGTGGATTATACCACATCAGATCACATGATCTAGAATGCAGCATTATTGTCTTTGGGTCAACAATCTGCTTCTTATATAATGACACATTAAGACTTCAATCATATGGAAGTACCCTGGAAGTAACTCCCACTGAACTCAAAGGGACTAATAAACTCAAAGCAGCTTAGGAGTGCTCCTTGACCCTGAGCTGTCTTTAGAAGCTCAGGTGATGGTGGTGGCGAGGAGCGCTTTCCTTCAGCTTCGGCTGATCCATCAGCTGCGTCCCTTCCTGGATAACAACTGCCTGGCGACAGTGACACACCCGTTGGTAACTTCCCGATTAGCATTCTGCAACGCGCTCTACGTGGGGCTACCCTTGAAGACGGTCCGGATACTTCAATTGGTGCAGAATAGAGCTGCCAGGCTGCTGACGGGGACTGGGCGTTGTTCTTATATAACCCCAGTTCTCCGTCAGCTCCACTGGCTCCCGATTGAAGTCCGGGCCCAATTCAAGGTGTTGGTTATGACCTATAAAGCCCTCAACGGCTTGGGTCCTGGGTATCTAAAGGAACGCTTGTGTCCATATATGCCCTCCCGCCCCTGAGATCAGCAACAGATGCCCTTCTCCGGGAACCCGCTGTGAATGATATTAGGAGGGTGAGTACCCGGAGGAGGGCCTTCTCTGTGGTGGCGCCCAATCTATGGAACGCGCTCCCCAGAGAGGTCCGCCTGGCACTGTCGTTATTTTTCAGCGCCAGGCTAAGACCTTTTTATTTAAAACTTATTTTAAGTGTTAATTTATTGGTTATTTGTAGGATTTTAAATCTTTTAAGCCGAGATGCACCAGGTTTTAATATTTTTATTGCATAATTTTGTTCTTGTTGTGAGCCACCCCGAGGCTTTGTTGCGATGGGGGCGGCATAAAAATGTTTTAAATAAATAAATAATTTCGAATTAGACATGAAAAGGCTGGCTCTCTGTATTAATGATACTATAACTGATAATCTCATGCTATTTTTTTAAGTTATTTGTTCATTTATTTATACTGCTTCTATATCACTTGATATTCTAAGATCTCTAAGCAGTTTATATAAATATGTGATGTTGGAACTGTGTAAACATCATGCTTTACACACCAAGATGGCAGGGAAATTGTCTTCTTTTTTTGGTATGGTTTTAGAGCAATGAATTTTTGAAATACTTTTTTTTTTAAAGAACAGAGAGAATGCTGAAAATAAGAACAATGATGGATAGGTTGATTGATAGCTCTCAGCTAATGGTCTCATAACTGTGTATGTAAATAGGGGTGCGAAGGATAAGGAAAAGACCACGTATTCCCTTTCCCTATATATTTTTGCAGTCATTTCTTTTCCTGACTATGTCTCAAGTGTTCTTTGCATTGCCTCATCAAACCTGCCTATTTTTCTCTCGGAGACTTAAAATGGCTGCCGGTGTAATTAAAAAAAGCAGACATTGCAAATTTTACCCCGTTTGTTCCATTTCTATTCCACCCAATAGGCAAAGCTCTCTGGGCAGTTTAAAAACCTTTAAACAAGACATTATAAAAATTGCATCATACAAATCCATAACATACCACACAAAGAGAGAAAAACAGGCAAAATCCTCGTTTCTGCACATTTCTCCCTTTACGAGCGGCAAACCTGCTGGAGGAGACAATCACTTACAAAAGTCTAATCTTGACTGGCATGACTTCCCAAACCATCTGAGTGACACAAGCATCATCTACTTCATTGTATAGGATTAGATTCTCTGCAGATCAGTCATGCTCAGAGCACAAATGTTTTAGGTCTGTCTTGCAATGCAAATATTTTGGGAGCGGATGAATGCAGAACCAAAGCTGCCTAATTCTAAAGGAGTCGCCCATCCGACCGTTATTACCAAAAATGCTTAAAGCCCAGAAGTGCTAAAACTTAAACAATTCTATTAGATATAATCGTTATTTTATTAACATTATTCTCCCAGGATATCCCCCCTTTTGATTATGAGCACTTTGCAATTTTTAGACAGTATGATGGATGCGACTCTTCTATGACAAGAATTTTAACAGCCCTTCTTCAGTGCTCAATGCGCACCCAATTATGCGTCTGAGCTAGTAACCTTGAATTTATGTTGCCATGGCGACAAACTGGTCATGCATTATGGATTATCATTGAAATTCTACACCCCTACCTAGCATAATGAGAGTTGGGGACTTAATCAAATCAGCCATTCTGTGTGACACAAAGTGAAGAACTCGCTCGTATTGTTCCATGTCCAGAAAGGAAGCAGGCCTGATCGAGGGGCAGCTGCAAAACCGCACTCTGATAGATTGCCCTTATATACATTTGTGAATGTATAGACAGATGGTTTTCAATGCCTGGAATTTCTAGCTAGGAAGCAGCTGTTCGGATAACCTCTGCCGTCTCACCTTGTTGTCATGGAACATTGAGCAGAGACTGAGAATGTAGATAGATACATGGGCCGTCTGACTGAATTTGCTTGGCCCGGCATCCTTCTTTTGATATACAAGTGGATGGCTAAGACGAAGATGGGGTGAAGGTGATTTCAGGGGAAGGAGGAGGACAGCTCCTGAGAGCTGGAAGAGGATATCTGAGGATCATTCCTCCCTGTTTCGACTTTTCTACAACACAGAGAGGGGGGAGGGCGAATGTCTATGGTAAATCATCCCCTTGGCTTAATCTGGTTTGCGTTTCCTTCACAGTATAAAAATGAGAGCTGTAGGACAGATGTCTAGTCTGAAACAATTTAGACATCTTTAAAGGCAGCCAGGTTTCAGCTATCTTCAGTATCTTTATTGTGTCGTAGAGTCTCCGAATGACAAAATGCTGGCTTTGCTGAAGGTCACAGGGAAGCAGGTCAAATACTTGGATAAAGCCAAGCCAAGCCAAGCCAGTCATCCCAGCACCACTAGCTCCGGTGCACATTTTAGCCATTCTGGAATATTCATATTCAAATTCCAATTTCCACTGTCTCTTCCCCTCAAAATGCTGGCAAGGGAAAGGTATAAACACTGCACTGAATACATGGGGTTTTGCTCTCGCAAGAAAACTGGTTGCAGGACAGAAGCCATATTAAATATATCTATCTTTAAAGCACCTGAACAACTACACATGAAATGCCTGGATATTGTCTTATATTGCACATACAGCTGCTATTTTTTAATGAATCATGTATGAGTTGCATACATAGCCCTAGACCTTGGGTTGGGATTTTTGTCCCCTGGACATACAAATGCAGCAGCAGGGTGTGTGTGTGTGTGTGTGTGTGTGTGTGTGAAGACTCCTATTGGACTGGAATGAATGCCTGCTATTTTTTCCTCTATTCAGCAATGTTGAACATTTTCTTCAGGCTTTCTGAAATTGCTGGAATATTTACTGATTTCTAATGCTTAGCCACCACCATTTCTACAGCTATTAAAAGCTTCTCTTTGACAATGTATTCCTTAGCTGTCGCATAGTGGAAAATAAAAGACAGGGATAAGGGAAGATCTGGACTTTTTCTCCATTTGATAGTCACATTCAGGTACCCAACATGTGGTTTCAAGTGGTTATAAAATTATAACATTTTAATATCAGTAGCACTTCCATGTGATCACAGTCATTTCTCTGAATAATCATTAACTTCTTGTTCAGACACAGAATCAAGAGAATTTATCCGGTACTGCAATGCTGGTCTTTTCTTTGAAATTTATGTTTGCTTTGCCTTTGTTTCTTTGACTATTTTACGTGAATGAATCTTCTGCACCCAGGTATGACCAAATTACTGATGCTTTTACATAAATGAGTAAAATTAAGTATAATTTTGCACTATATACTGCCTAGAGCCTTCCATAGAAAATATTAGTCCTGCAAAACCTACCCACTTACCGTGCTGAATCATTAGATTTTTCCCCCCTTGGACATGCAAATGCAGCACTGGGGTGTGTGTGACTCTGTGTGATGCCTCCAGCTGGATAGGAATGAATGCCTCCCATTTTCCCAATATACAATAATGTTCAAAGTCTTCACCGGGGTTTCCAAAATCACTAAATTATATATTGATTTCTAATGCTTAGCCACCACTGTTTCGATAAAGTCACCAACATTTCCTAACTGTTGAAGAGAAATCACTCCACAAAATCTACCCTGGAGGGGTGGGGAACCCCTAGAACAATTTTGGAGGCAGTGTAAGAAGCTGCAGAAGAAATTTGCAAAGATGTTTCCATGCACATCCATTTGTGGGAGCTGCCAGTGAATGGAGAACAGAGGCCTCTTCTGGGAACAGAAGGTCACTTTTAAAATTTAAAATTTTAAAATTCTTCCCCAAGTACCAGCTATATTTTCTCATGACAACACCCCTTTGTACTGAGCAAAGCAGAAGATAGAGGAAGTTGCCAGGAGATGGCCACAGACCTCTTTTGTAATATCCTTTCTGCAACCAAACACCTCTTTATTAAGCAGGAAGCTTTCTTGGAAATAGTGGGCTGGGCCCAGGGAGGTGCTGCAGTTTGGGGGCAAAGCACACCCTTCCTGTGCCCTGGATCCCATTGCTGTTCCTCACATCCCCAGTTAAAGGTTCTTCATAGCTATCTTGGGGATGACAACCCTTCTGAGAGCTTGAATTGCTGCCCTTTGGGGCAACCAGGACTGAATTAGACAGAATGATTCTGCGTAAAGCAACTCCTTACATCTCACAACCCAGATAACCAAAAATTTAACACTGAATCCCAAGTGCCCAAAGCAGTTTGGGGTGTGTACTTCAAGCCAAGAATCCCACAAAGCAAAACAGAGGGCAGTTTCCAAAATGGTTGCAATATAGAGCAGAGTCCTGCAATTTAAAAGAGCAAAGCAATAACAAATGATCAGACCAGAGCTTAAAACTTGGTGCCCATGCTGAAGGGTCAGGTTGAGTGCCTGTTCATGCTAGTATGGGATATTTAAGATTAACAGGTTGGCTCTAGGGATGGGTGCAACTGGTTAGTCCCACTGGATGGAAAGGGGCAGGGGAACTTTGATACCATTCCCTGCAGCCACCAACTTCCCACAAAATCTGCTCTGGAAGCTGCTGGGGATCCATGCGTAATGCCTCCCTAGGATCTGCAGGAACAAGGAGGAATCTGAGAAAATTCCTGTCCCTTCCATCAGCACAGTTCTCTTCCACTGGAATTCACTTCCCTCCACTCATGGAAGGAGCTCTTCTATTTGCACAGGAGCAACTCTGGATCCAACCTTTTAAAAACCACTTAGCATAAAGTATAGGCTGCAAAGCAGTATCTACTGGTTCTTGGTACTGATATTTTATGGCAGAAGAGCACAGCTAGTTTTTACTGCAGGAGTAATGAATCTGTGGCTCAGGAAATGTTGTTGGACTCCGGCTCCCATCAGCCCCATCCAGTAACCAGTCTAACCACAACTGGAGGGCCACAAGTTGCACATGCCTGCATATTTATTTGTTATCCTTCTATCCTGCTTCTTTCTCCAGGGTGCCTAAGGGAACGTCCATAGTTCTCTTCTTCCTTTCCATTTTACCCTCACAATAACCCAGTCGAGTGGGTTGGGCCAAGCTCTCACCCAGTGAGCTTAATGGGCAAGTGAACCTGGATCTTTTGAGATCCAGACCTACACTCTAATCACTACACCACACTGACTCTATGTTGGTTCAAACCAATGGGTGCACCTATTTTGGGGTAATGCCCTGGAAACATCACAGTGCAGAGAACATTTCTCTCCTAGATATATATGGATGACATTTCCTTAGTTCATATTTTAAGACAAACTTACCTGATTTTGAACTTTCAAAGTACTGCAAAGTGAAACTCAGTTGTTCTCAGCCTTGTGTGCATCTTTGAATTTTGCAGTGGAGTCCTCCAATCAGTAGAAGCATACAAAACAAATATAGGAGAGAAAATGTTCACAAAAATGGATATATCCATGAAAACAAAAGTTCAGAGATGTGTGATAGCAAGAAAATTGCTTGTGAAAATGCAGTATGAGACCAATTGGGGAAAATCACAAAAATGTCTATGAATTGTCATACAAACTTTGACAAAGATTCTTAAAATTGGTAACAAAATGAACTTGAGTGCAAAATGAGAAATTGAAAGAAAATAGGCAAATTCATCCCTCCCTAATTTTGAATCCTGTGAAAGATATGCATAAAATTCCTTATGATTCAAAATTTCTGATTTCTCATGATGTGACAGGCATTCACATTTGTACCTTTAAATATAATTAAAGTATTTGCATTTCTACTGGTATAGTAAAAAAAAGGGTCATAGTTTTAGGATTCTATCACACTTTGGGCTTGGTGACCCTTCATTCTATTCTTTGAAACAAAGAATAAATATGCAAGGGGACTTGTGCAGACTTTTGTTCCAGACCTAGCTGGTGGAAACCTGCAAGTCTGTAATTTTATTTCCATCTGCAATACTTAGAATGCCTTTTTTAAAAATTTGGATGTGTAATCTGAAAATACCTCTACTGATGCATTGGGTATACAACAGATAAATGGTCGGAAGTTTAGGCAGGTGAGCCAAACAAAACAAAACTACATAACTTGTGTTTAAAAGTTATTTTCAGAAACATTAACTCAAGAGGAACAGCTTCTTTTGCAAAATAAAAACCATCTTAGAAAAGAGCGAAAAATTAATTTAAACCAGAATTATAATTCCTATGCAACATTTAAATTGAAATGGTTCACAGTGAGTCAAATACATGCCCCCTACACTTCCACTAATATCATTTGCGGCAACAGAAATAATGTTGTTCATCCATTTGAATTATTTTTAAGCCAAATCTGAAGAAATAGAAATTTTGAAGAACTTCTTTTCCTGCCTATAAACTTTACCCGCGTGGAAGAACGTAATTGATTTACCAAGTCCAATGTCTTATCACAAGAATATAAATATAATCGAAGATACCAATAAGCAGAAAGGATCAACTTTTTTTTAAAGAAAAGGATACACTAAGGGGAAAAAAATCTCAGTAATCCTGCAACCATTTCACCTGTAGACATTAAAAGAATAAATCTTGCAAAAACTGTCTCATGGATTCTTTTGCTTGCTTGCTAAAACAATTCTATTGTTTTCTTCTATTTCTTTGCACTGTTCATTTAAGAAGGCATTCTTATCTCTTCCAGCTATTTATTCTCTGGAATTCTGCATTCAACTGAGTGTATCTTTCTCCTTCTCCCTTCCCTTTTGCTTCCCTTCTTTCCTCAGCTATTTGTAAAGCTTCCTCAGACAGCCATTTTGCTTTCCTGCATTTCTTTTTCTTTGGGATGGTTTTAGTTGCTACCTCTTGTACAATGTTGCGAACCTCCGTCCATAGTTCTTCAGGCACTCTGTCTACCAGATCTAATTCCTTAAATCTATTTGTCACCTCTACTGTATATTCATCAGGGACATGATTTAGGTCATACCTGAGTGGCCTAGTGCTTTTTCCTACTTTCTTCAATTTAAGCCTAAATTTTGCAACGAGAAGCTCATGATCTGAGTCACAGTCAGCTCCTGGTCTAGTTTTTACTGACTATATAGAGCTTCTCCATCTTTGGCTGCAGAACACATAGTCAATCTGATTTCTGTGCTGACCGTCTGGTGATGTCCATGTGTAGAGTCGTCTCTTGGGTTGTTGGAAAAGAGTGTTTGCTATGACCATCATATTCTCCTGACAAAATTCTACCAGCCTGTGCCCTGCTTCATTTTGTACTCCAAGGCCAAACTTGCCCGTTATTCCAATTATCTTTTGGCTTCCTACTTTGGCATTCCAATCACCCATGATGATAAGGACATCATTTTTTGGAGTTAATTCTAGAAGGTGTTATAGGCCTTCATAGAAGTGGTCAATTTCAGCATCTTCAGCACCAGTGGTTGGGGCATAGACTTGGACTATTGTGATGTTGAATGGGTTGCCTTGTATTCGAACTGAGATCATTCTGTCATTTTGGAGATTGCATCCCAGTACTGCTTTTCCTACTCTTTTATTGACTATGAGGGCTACTCCATTTCTTCTGAGGGATTCTTGCCCGCAGTAGTATACCTGATGGTCATCTGAATTAAATTCACCCATTCCTGTCCATTTTAGTTCCCTGATTCCTAAGATGTCGATGTTCAGTCTTGTCATCTCATGTTTGACCACATCCAGCTTGCCTTGATTCATGGATCTTACATTCCAGGTTCCTTTGGAGTGTAGATCTTTACAGCATCGGACTCTCCTTTCACCACCAGATACATCAGCAACTGAGTGTCCTTTCGGCTTTGACCCAGTTGCTTCATTCTTTCTAGCCCTCTGCTCTTCCCCAGTAGCACACTGGACACTTTCTGACCTGAGGGGCTCATCATCCAGCGTCATATCTCTTTGCCCTTTAGTGGTGTCCATGGGGGTTTCATGGCAAGGATACTGGAGTGGGTTGCCATTTCCTTCTCCAGTGGATCAGCTTTTGTCAGAGCTCTCTGCTATGACCTGTCTGTCTTGGGTGGCCCTGCACGGCATAGCTCATAGCTTCATTGAGCTACACAAACCCCTTCGCCACGACAAGGCAGTGATCCATGAAGGAGGGATTCTTTAACACAGGCTTGCAAATAAATCCACAAAAGCTCACAGAAAAAGCCTGTGTAGCTATGCAGACCTCTGTTTTGTCGTTTGCATTCCAAAAGAGAAAAAAGATCAACACTGGCAAAGTATCTGTTTACTCGCTGCATTGCTCAGTGTGAGCTCTACTGGCCCAGCTTAGATTTAACACTGAACTCTGCTTTAGCTGGCAGACACAGAACATAAATCTGGTGCTGGCCAAATGAACTCTCACAAGCCCACTGCAAGCTGAATTATGTTCGGGGGCCATGCTCCAAGGAGGAACCTAAGGAGGTTGCGTGGAGCAGATGCAGAACCTTTACAAAATGAAGGTTCTCTACCCTGGTCTAGCCCATTACGTGCACAAGGCTGCACAACATTTGGGTTCCTGCCATCCCCCCTTTGCTTCACTGACATGGTCACCAGGAGAAGATCAGAAGACCTACTGTGTACATTTACTGAAACATGATTAAGTATAATATTTCTAGATCATAAAATGTTGAGGTTTCTTAATAGATTAATCTCATAAAAGATGAACAGCTCAAGTTGAAGATTATTTAGAAGCTTACATGAAATCAAGAATGCCATTGCTTGATTGCTTCTGAGGCCCAACCACTGGATCTGTTTCACATCAGCTCTACTGGAGGCCAATTTGTTTCTGGATTACCTTTCAAAACCCTAAATCAGTTGGAGCCAAGTTATGTGATGGATTGCCTGCACTTATATGAGCCCACTCAGGCCCTAAGATCAGCTTCTGAGGCCCTGTTGACCATCCAGTTATCAGGAAGTATGCAGCTGGCTGACACTAGGAACAGGGTGGTGGCGCCATGTTTTGAGAATTCCTTCACACACAGGTAGAGAGCCTGCCTGTATTGATGTATTCAAAGTGGATTTTGAAGATTAATTCTAGGTTGCTTTTAAGTGATAGTTGTGTTTGGTACTGAATGGTTTCCTAAACTTTTGATGCTAGCTTTCTTTAAAAACATTGCTTTTGCTACTCATTTATCTACTTTTGTTTCACTCTCTGATGAACATAGATTATACATACATTCAGTGGATCACACACATTTGAGAAGAGGGAAGGGAACTGAAAGGAATGACAGCATCTATCTACTTACCTCCCTCCTACCCATATTGCACCTGTATTGTTGTACTAGTAAAGTCACACATTTAGAAAGTCAGTGACTTTTGGCCTATGGGCATACACCCATAGGCCCATAACCTGGGATATATTTCAGGTATATTCATGTGCCAAGTTGAGAGGTGTTGTTATTTTTTAAACTCCTTTGGGCACACGGAGATAATAATCACATAGTTCTCTGAATTATAGCTGTTGATGTTATCAGAAAATGAGGTAAGTTCACAAATGAATGACAGCCAAATTGTGAGTGTTCAAATATCAGAAATTAAAAATATTAAAAGCTTAAATGGATTTTGAGGAAAATTACAGAGAAGTAAAAATGCATTTTGGCTGTCTCATTCCAAGCAGATTAAAAACAAAGTTGAGCATATATAATACGCTCCTGAAGAAGCCTGGATGATATTTTTAGGATCCAATGGAAGTGAGTATAAGAATGAAAGAAAGAGGTTTCCAGGGATGCCGACCTAAAGCATCCATTAAGTTTCAGAAAAGAAACCTGTCCTCTCTTTTGAACTCAGAAGTTTGACTTACAATATTACTCCCTATTTAAGGACCAAGTGTCTGGTGACGTTCTGGCCCAAAACCTATTTAATTCCACGGGTATAATGTTTGAAGAGCATTGCTACACTCCATCATGCACCTCCAGAATCTGACTTCTGTTCAGCTAATCATTTTGCTGTCACACTGGCCTGGTATTTCTTTTCAAAGCTGAGGCCAGCTTGTCAGTACCTTCAGAATGGTTATTCAAACACTCTGACAACATTAACACCAATAAAAGGTATTGCGTGAGCAGCATGCAGTGAGAATGTCAAGCTAACCCCAATTATTTCTAGGAGATGAAAATTCTGTACTTAAGCTGGCCATCTTAAAAAAACGAAAAGCAAAAAACAGGACTACACTTTTTGATCAGTTTGATTGGTAGATAAACCAATTTAACTCTTAGTTGATTTGTTGTGCAGAAGGGTCAGTTTTAATTGGTGATGGCAAATTTTAATTGGAGGAGCTGTGAATTAAAGGAACACTTGTTTCATTTTAAACTTTCTTTTATTACAGGTGTGTTCCTGTAATAAGAACTTATATCAGAAAATTAAAGATGGACTTTCCCTCCAAGAGTTATAAGTATTTTATGTTGGTTAAATTATGTGTTCTTTGCTTTTATAGTTCAAAAAAGTGTGAATATTATGGTTTAGGTAATATAAATTTAGTCAGTCAAAAGTGCTTAATCTAAATTCTTTGATCAAATAAAAAACATTCCCTGCTTTTCTATAATAGAAGTGAGACCTGTCATAGTGTAGCGTTTTAACAGGATTTTAATAGTTCGAGTTTTTTCCTGGTTTTCACCCAAACATTTCATGGGAAGCTTAATCCCAGCTATATAAAAAGCTTTGGCTTTTCCATTGATGCATCTTGGTATCTTTCTCCTCTGTCTCTTTTAGAATAGTTCTCTGTGTGAAGTAGAAAATGATGTATCCAGTCAAGCCATCCAATTTATGCCGTAAGCCATCCAGAGACGCAAGTAATTGGACGGCATACAAATTTTATAAATAAATAAATAGGTTATGTCTGTATTTCTACCTGTCTATCTTATGCTGGTCCAGCCACTCCATTTTACTGCCCACACCCAGGGCTGTTGCTGCTCGGTCTGTCAACCTTCCAGGCCATTCTGTTTTCATTGGGCTGTTTTTGAAGGGGAGGCCTCCCTGTTACACCTTTTTCCCTAAGATTGCTTGGAGCCTTACAAACATTGGGCTTCTCCAGTCTGCTGACATTCCCTTTTCCATGCGGCTTGTGAGGTTTGGGTTGTATTTGCACAAGCTCCGGAAAATTAGTATCAAAAGGAATTACATCTTCATTTCTGGGGAAAAGGACTGAAAGGGAGTATGTGTTGATCCACTGTTATTTGGAGACAACAGTAGGCTAGATCAACCAATATTCTATCCCAAGGAACCATTTCTGTGATGGAATTAATATCAGTGCTTCCTCATTCTGGCACAGGCTTCTGCATCCAGCTTGCAGAATTTGTGTACAAGAAATTGTGTGTGAGGCAGTTGGGAGAGGAAACCATAGTTTTTATTTTGGGGGGAAAAAACCCTGATTGGGGAAGAAAATCATTTCTCTTTTACTTTAGAAGATCCTATTATCATGATCACTGATCGTTTTGGAAAATTGAATTTGGCTCCATTTTACTATGAGACAAATCTATATAAATACTAGAACACCCTAGACCAGGGGTGGGCAATTAATTTTCCTGTGGGGCCAAATGAGAAACTGACAGTTGTTAAGGACCGGACCAATACACTTACAGCTCTGCTCAATATATATCTCTATAAAAACAGTAAATGAAACATTACAATGATACAATGAAAATGTGGAGCACAGAACAACACTATTTAATGAATATTCACAAAAACATCAACATTCACATTATATGAAAAGCAATAAATTCAATTCAATTTAGCAGATCCTTCAAAATAAAAGCAGTGCAGTTGTATTGCTTGCGTCTATATTACAACGATATATATTTGCATTGACTTATAATTTGCCAATGACCTCATGCGGGCCAGTCAGGGTCAGCCATCGGGCCAGATGTGGCCCGCGGGCCGTACAATGCCAAGGTCTGCCCTAGACTTTTTATATTGCATGATGCTCAAAGTGACATCTTATACTATGAAAACAGAGCATTCAAAGATCTAAATGAATTCTTCTAAATATGGCATCAAATAGTTGAACAGAAATAGTTAGCAACAGGCAGTTACTGGATCAAATCCATACTAAGTTACTGCCTGCTTAAAAGTAAGCCCTATTGATTTACTCCCACATAAGTGATTACAACCTTAAGCTCACGCTTGCTCCTCTGAAGTAAAGTGGTAGGAGCTCATTATGAATAACTTAAGTTCCACAGACCATCTCAGCTTGGATCCAACCCATGAGGTTTTGATTTTCATTTTTTCTCTGATAATTTTATGTTTATGCATTTAGTATTACATTTGTATCCCATATTTTTCTTAGGCAAGGAAATGAAGGCAGCTTACTGTTTCCTCCTCCTTTCCATTGTGTCCCCAGAATAATCCTGTGAGTTAGATTAGTCCAAGAGTCTCTAACTAGCCAAGATACACCCAGTGGGCTTCACAGCCATGAGGGGACCAGAACTGGGACCTCCTGAGACCCAGCCCGATCCTCTAACTTCTGTATCCTTGACAGCATATGTGTTGTTTCCCTCCCCGTCCCTCTCTCTTACACACACCATCTGTTGCACTAACAATAAGACAGTGTTTTAAAACTACATCTCTCCAAGCACGGATTAAAACTTAGTTGTAAAAAAGGAAATATAAGATATTTACCTTTACTTGGGGAGTTTGCAGTTCATGCAAAAGCATGAGAAAATACCCTTCTGAACAACGCCCATGGCATACAGAAGGATAATTGTTTCACATGAATAGGCAATTAAATACTATGATGGAGTGAATGAACATAGATACCCAAATGTCACTTATCAAGCTCCCTCTGCCCCCCACATGTAACACGATATAATAAAAGCTCTTATTCTGTATACATTTGCCATGCCTGAAATAACTAGGCTACTTGTGTGTCCTGACAACTTCCAAAAAATGTGGACTCATTTCATATCAGTCAGTTTCTATTGATGTTAATGTGTAAAGGTTAAGGAGTTGCTGTTTGGTTTAATTTAATTTAATTTATTTAAACAAAGAAATTTACTCTCCAACTCTAACATGGAATTAACCCAGTTGAAGAGAAACAATGTGATCATAACAGAAGTTAGCTCTCCTATTAAACTAATGGGAATGACGGTGTGATTCATCTTACACATGTTTAGTCAGAAGAAAACTTAACAGGGTTTAATCCTAAGAGAGCATAGGACTGAAACCTAAAAGTCCTTTGTGTTGACAGGCTCATGCCCCTGGTTTACTCAGAAGTAACCCCACCAAATTTCATTTCTGTTTTATAATAGCTTTTATATTTCATCATTTCCCTTCCAGAGATACTCAACAAATACAGGCAAGACAATATTAGCATCAATTAACATATATAAATATCAAATAAAATCAAAATCAAATAACATATATAAACAGCAAAATATCACACAGCATTCGAAAAGCATGAAACCACAACTGAAAGAACCAGAATATAAGAACACACACACACGACAATTCAGCCAGCAGTAAATTCTAAAAACCCATTTGAAAAGATCACCCACTGATACCTAGATAACTCACAAAGCCCTCTTCATTCTCGTGTTCCTAATGAGCCAATGTGAAAGTTTTGTGCCACAAATCCTGAAATTTGTGCTATCAGCCACAGACAAGATTTTTGCCTGCAGGTGCCTGGCTTATTGTGCCTGGCTTATGTCATGAAAACCCCAGTAGCAGAGGTTGTTTGATGGTGAGACAACCCTCAAAAAACTGAAAAGCTTATTTTGGGGCTATCTGAGCGATACGACCGCTATCACTGGGATTTGCTTGACGTGTCACACCATGGCAAGCCAGGCACTCGTGGGCACCACCACCGCCATTTTGCCTGCAGGCCCCTGGCCCCAAGCTGCAGCCGCCACCGGTGAGTTAAGCCTTGGCGGGATGCCATGATATACAGCCAGGCTCCCTGTCTGGCTAATCCCTCCTGAAAGACTAGTCCTGAGCATTGGGCATATGCTCGGGCTCAACCAAACCCAAGAGCACTGAGATGGATGTTTGGTGGATCTGCAGGTGGGGCTGGTAGGCAGAACAAGCAAAGCTTGCCCAAGGGAACCCCGAGCACCTAGTTCAAATGCTATTCCATGTCGCTCCTCATGAGGCAACTACAGTGATAGTATTATTCTATATATTTCTGTACTGAATAGCTGAACTCTCTGGGCAGTTTACAACAACACATGAAATACAATATAAAAAACAGGTAATAGTAAAACATCATAAAATTTCAGTAAAGAATTTGAAAGTTGAATTTGAAAACAAATTCTAAAAAGCCTCAACAACGAGCAGAAAGAAAAACAAGCATTTTAGAACACTTCTTTTCTACTTTCCATCTTCCGTCAGTAGACATATACAGGCATTGATAGCTGTGGATGAAAATACTTTTATATTTTTGTTACACAAATATGAAATATATGATCTGGAGAGCGTTTCTCTCACCACCCTAATCTGTGAGGTCAAAACCATGCAGTATATATTTATCTTTCTTTTCTTTCTCTCTGCTACTTCCTTCCCTCCCTCCTTCCTCCCTCCCTCCCTCCCTCCTTCCTTCCTTGCCCCCTCTCTCCCCACCTTCTCCCTCCCTGTGTCCTCTCCCCGTTTCCTTCCTTCCTTCCTTCCTTCCTTCCTTCCTTCCTTCCTTCCTTCCTTCCCAACTTCTCAGTAAAACCATTGCATAGATTCTTTAAAAAATATTTTAAAAGCTGTTCAGATATAACATTTATGAGACACGGAGCAGTAAAAGAAGGCCCCGTGTCTCCTGCCTTATGTTATATGGAATGTAAGACTCATATTCCTGTCAGCATCTCATTGTGTCACTTGCTTAACTGTAGCCATACTTCATCTTCTCTGGTTACAGTAAAAGCTGATGCTGCAGTGAAATTCTGCTCTGTCTTCGCATGGCTGAGATCTGCCGGGGTGATGCAATTCTGCTGGTATAAAAGAGTATTACCTCACATTCCCTATGAATCAGCATAATTAAATCGATATGAATGAACACATCTTTTAAAGAAAGCTTTAAGATCTATTGGCTCTTCTGGGAAGCAGAAGGAAACTGTCTCTTAATAATGCGTTTAGCTTTGTGATATCCTGCTCTACTATGGCTGAATTGGACGCCACTTTAGGACAAGTTATAGGGCGATACAAAAGGCGAGGGAACCAAGCCGGCAAGTGGTCAAGCACAACAGTGCCAGCTGTGCGGGGGGTCAGGCTGAGGCAGGGGCGGTCAAGGCACAGGCCATGGCCCAAGCCCCGTATTACCAGGCAGGGGGGCTGTTTCCAGAAAAGACATCTGCAGTACAGCAAAGGCCGAACACGAAGAAGGAGTCACACACAACCGCACTGTCCAGGAAGGCAAATTTACCGCAACATGACACAAAGTCCTGGAGCCTGTACAGCAATGTTTTGGCTAGCCTGAAACTGAAACCAGAGCTTCCTGAACCACAGCTTAGGCTCAGCTAAAGTACAGTACATGAATGTGAGGTTTACCTCTGCAAGGCCCAGGTTTCTCCAGGCCTTGAAACATGGGTGGTGTCTGTCTGTCTGTCTGTCTGTCTGTCTGTCTCTGTGCACTCTTGCTCTCCTCAGAGGAGGATTCTTTTAGCAGGTATAGCCTACAGTCTTATTCCACCCATTCTTGCAGCTTGACTATCAGAATTTTCAAGTAATTTACTACTCAGTCGCTTGCACAATGTACAAAATATTAAATCTTTTTTTCCGACAGTTCTTCATTGAACAAACCTCAGGATTCAGTTAGTGACTTGATACTACTAGAAGGAAGATATGAAAGTAATAGTTCCTTTACACACTAGGTATGGGAACAGCAGAATTGCACTCTCTGCTCTAATATATTTGATGAGAAATAATTTTGATGGGAAAAGGGATGGACCTGGATGCGGGAAGGCAGGCAGGATCCAGGAGCAGGGCAAGGGGAGGCAAGATGGGCAGGCCAGCTCCAGCAAAGCGGGGCTCTAGGCAGCAAGCCAGGAAACACAAAGCATACAGCAAACCAGAAAGACCTTCATTGCCAAGGCAAAGGCTGGAGGGAAGAGCCGATTTGATATAGCTCTTCCCCAAGCTGCATAGCTGCTGCTCTGAGCACCCCAGCAGAGCTGGGCCCCAGTTGCGCACTCACCGCTGCAGCTGTCTTGGTTTGTTCGGCAGCAGAGGGACTGTAGGGCAGTTCAGATCCTGCCACTGTGCCAGCAGCATACTGAGGACAGCACACTGCCAGCCTCTGGATCCAGAGGCTCAGAGCTTAGATGTTAATTTGCATGGGAGAGAAGACCCAGCCCTGAGGTGCCCCTGCCCCACGCTGGGGAACCCACAAGGCCAAGCAGCATTTTCCAAGCACTACTCACTGGAGCCATCCATCCAAATAGGAGTGGCACTGCTGCAATGCTGTACTAAAGGTAAAGGTAAAGGTTTCCCCTTGACATTAAAGTCCAGTCACGCCTGACTCCAGGGGGTGGTGCTCATCTCCGTTTCCTGGCCGAGGGAGCCAGCGTTCATTCACAGACAGTCTCCGTGGTCACAGACAGTCTATGTGGCCGGCATGACTAAACACCAAAGTGCACGAAACGTTGTTACCTGCCCACCGAATTGGCGCTTTTTTATCTACTTGCATCTGCATGCTTTTGAACTGCAAGGTTGGCAGGAGCTGGGACGGAGCAACAGGATCTCACCCCGTTGTGCAGATTCGAACCGGCAACCTTCTGATCAACCAGCCCAGCAGCACAGCGGTTTAAACCACTGCGCCACCTGCATCCCTAATGCTGTACTGCCCACTCCCAATTCAGACAGTCACCCCAGATGGATACCAAGGGCAATGGTATTAGAAGCTGATGAGAGACTCCAGAGCTGCATGCCCTGTGTCAGTCCCCCAACACAAGTCATCCAAGCTGGTTGGCTGTCATCTGCTCAAGAACTTTGCCCAGGAAGGGAACATTTTCTACCAGCCTGAAGTTTTTGGATCCCCTGGGTCCAGAAAGGGCTTCTTAAGGATGGTACCACCACTGCCTTTTTCAAGTGGCATAGGACCACACCTTCTGTCAAGGAGGCACTAGTCAACTCCCTGATGTAGCCAGCTGTTCCTTCTCTGCTGCTTTTTATTAAGCAAGGGGGCAAGGATGTAGAATAGAAGTAGTTGCACAAACCTGTCCAAGCATCTTTCCAGAATCTTTGAGCTGCACCACTGAAATTCATCCAATCAAACTAGATCAGGTAGATCTGGGAAGCTCATCGGATTCAGCTGCTGTAACACACGATCTAAGTCCTGGTAGATGAAAGAGATTTTGTCCTGCAAGTGCCTAGCAAGTATATTATAATGGGCCTCAATATGTAATAGGCCCCAAATGACCCTAAAAAGGTCAGTTAGGCAGCAAAATGATTGAATGGGGCAGTAAGATGCCTTATTGCTGCTTTCACTGCCTCTAAGTAAATCTGATTATATCAGGTTTGCCACTAGTTTTCTTCCATTTGCACTCAAGCCTTCTCCTGTGTCACTCCATCATTCTTAACTCTAGAGTAGACCATGGGATCATACAAGCCTCATGACGGAGAGAGTGCTCAGGGGTCATCATGTCAACCAGGAGAGTCTTCTCTATGTTCCAGAGACCCACATAGCTGGGAAATCCCCAAGAGCCTTCTGGAAACCATCCGGATCCATTAGCCTCTGGTGGGCCATCTTAATGGGTCTCTCACCATTGCAGAGGGAAAAAGCTGCTGTCAGTCAAAACCACAGTAGGAGATGAGTTGACCTTGACAAAGGGATAGTTCCCCACATCCAGATCCCTATGCCCATGCCTGGCTGGGGGAGGGGGGGGGAAGAGGGTGTGCCCCACTGTATGTGTTGGGCCATTGGCATATTGAGACAGCCCCATGGTTCTCATGGAGTCTGTGAAATCCTGAGCATCCTAGGCAAGGTGCCCTTAGTATGAATGTTGACATCCTCCTGACCAGGGAGACTGTAGCATCACCTCTGAAACGACGTCTATCTGTTCATACAGGGAGTCTGTTGATCATTGTGGTGGGTGATACAGCAACCAAATTCCTAATCTGTCCCATTGGCCCAGTACAAGATGCAAACACTCTGGCCCAGTAGTCAGTCAGACAGGAAGCTTGCAGAGATAGTTTGAAACCTTACAGACCACAGCAAACCTCTGCTCCCTGACCCTCAAATCTATCCTGATGCCAAACCAAGGACTCAAGTGGGCACAAACAGGAGAGACTAACCCACCCAGGTCTCAGTTATACATGCCAGATTTGCCACCTCTTCCATGATTAGGTCATGAGTGAGGGAAGTCTTATTCCATATTGATCTGGCTTTAAGATGTAGCACTGGAAACCTGAAGGCAAGCTGAAAGTGTAACCTTCACAACTGCAGGTGCAAGGAGGCCAGAACATGGCATAGGCACTCCCTAGGCCATGCTCCCCTCAACTGGCTAGCTGTCCTTCCAATGCCATATCTCCCTCTACCCAGCACTATGCTAATGAGGCTCTCCCAAGGTTCCCTACTTGGCCCATATCCTGCTTTCCAGGCACTCATTCAGGCTCTGCAGCAGGAACGGAACTCCCATCAAGGGTCTAACTTCAAGCTCCAGTGCTGTCAGTGGGAGGAGGTCATGTTGTCCCCAGGTGGCTGTCCACAGAGGAAGAGCCACGGGGCAGAAGTGGAACGAACACTCCATTCTGGGCCCCAGATGGAAGCTCTCACCCTCTGGCAGGTCCCAGCAACCCTCCAAATGATGATTTGTCATTATCAGAGTCAAAAGATCAAAAGAATGCAAATGTTGTGTAAGGGAAGTGTTAATGCCAGATGGTAATGTGGTTATCATGGTGTATTTGTAAAAAACTTGGTGGGTTTCAGAATATCCCTCACAATCTTTAGTGGAGGATTCGAAATTGTCGGAATAGCAAAATTTGCTAGGATTTGCTCAGGATTTTGGGTCAGTAGGTCTGGTTTGTAAGCGGCGATCTCATGATAGGTAAGTGCTTATCTGTTTCAGCCTGAAGAAAACATTCAGCTGCTTGTCGATCACACCATGAAGTGTCTTGCATGGGGAGCTGTCCCAGTTTAGTAAGATCTATCAACTGCCTTGGCACATTTAGCTAAGGCAGGAGTTATACCTCCCTGATGCCTGTCGTGCTAAGCTTTATTTATTTACTTACTTACTATTTTAGAATATCTCAGGCAATACTGGATGGCATGCTCAGATTGCATGAAAAATGTCATCTTTGTTTTGGTCCATGCCCAAGCTCTTTTGGAAACGTGGCTTTGTATTACTACTCCTCTAGAGATAAGGTTGGTAGAATTTATTCATGAGTTGCAGAAAACCTCGCTAGATATATGAGTCCCTCTCAGAGAACTGAAGCTGCTCTAGTCTGCTTATCTGATGGCAGCCGTACAGCATGCAGGTTCCTAGAAGGATTACCTGTGAAGAGGCAGGAAAAATCTTCTGAAGACATGAGTAGTGGGGGTTTTTTTCTTTCCCTTCTCAAAAGAAATTCAGAAACATGCCATGACCAGGAATGCTAATTTTTCCCTCTGCATATTTACTACTTGTAGTGTGACAAATTGAATCCTTGGAAAAGGAGGCCTGAGTAAATGGAGAGGCATTTCAACGTCCATTTCAAGCGAATAAAAATAAAGCTGTTCTGCTGCTTTGACTTGCTTTAAAATGCTTTTTCTTTCCAGGATCTTAGTAAATTAGGTATTTAAATCTGGTCATGCTGCATGAACATGATACCATTCAAAGTTATATTACTTATTACTGTATAATATTTGCTCCCAACCGTGCTGGTCCTGATGCCTCCCCTCCCCTCCTCCTCTTCATTTGTAATTCTAAGGGCTGGCCTGATGCCTCCTTTACATTCTGTGCAGCTTCAAAGGATGATTGGCACTTGCTCACGAATAAGACAGCCTCGGAACCTGCACTTTCCATACATCCTCAAAAGCAATTCCCAGGAGACACCGGCCAGATCCAGACTTGGTCATATGACAAACAGACTCACTGAAATTAAGGGGACTCAAGTGAGTCCCATTCATTTCATCGGGTCTACTCTGAGTATGAACAAGCCTGGATGCAATTCAGTATGTCCATAGTAGGATTGTCTGCAATACCCTATTTGATTATAGTGGGGTGGGGTGCAGAACTCAAACTTAGGGCCAAATCCAGAACACCCAGCAGTGGACACTCTCTCTCTGGGGTGCCTCTGATGTTGACACCCCATTCCCTACCTGCCAATCATCTGCCAGGCACTTTTGCATAATTGTTGTCTGTCTATCTTTCCCATTTTAAAGGGTAGAAAAGTGTCTTCCACATCCTAATTACTTGCAATATGAATGTTAAAAGCTAACATCTGTGAGTGTGTGCATGTGAATATGTGTGTGTGCCCGCCCACAGGATTGTGGGCTTATTTTGGGAAGTGACAGAAAAACCTCTGTGTGTGTGTGTGTGTTGTGGTTATGGTCAGTATTTTAAAATGGCTTCTCTCTTAATACAAAATATGCAACACATCATTTGCCAGCTGTGAACAGAAATAAAATGGTCAGTATAGGGTCTGTTAATGTACAATCTAATTAGTAGACAAACCCTTCATATATCAGAGATTCTGTAAATATAAAAACAATTGTTCTGGAACAAGCCCATTCCTGGGACACCATAATCATGGCGATTCCTGTGCTCCTGTAATGAAGGACTCTATTATCCATACTTTTATGACCTCACAGAGTGACTTACTTAATGTGTTATATAGCCCCATATAAAGCAATTAAACCAATATTCTACTGAAGCAAACAGAGAGAATCTGAAAATTATCATATGAACTGATTCATAGCACGATTCACAGATTTTATTTCAGGTATTGCTCATGTTGTAGCACCTTTTGTTCTTTCCAAGAACTGGACAGAACTACAATCAGCCTTTCACACAACTTATGGCACATCCACACTTCCTCTTCCAAAACTGATTTCCCTGCATTGGTTCTCCTCGAGCAGCCTTGCAAAAACTGATCCTATGGTGGCCACTGACACAATCTCGACAACCTGCCCAGGAATGAACAAGTGTTCTGAGGACTGTCATCATAGGCAAGTGTCCATATGTCTGTGTATGCAAATATATATCTGTGTGTAAACACATGGATGTGGGTGCCTCTCCCAAATGCAGGGAAGCATGTGACTTAAAGGAAGAGGGCATTTCTCAGCAGAGGTACCCAGTCGTGGGATGGCTCTCCTGGAGAGATTCACCAGGAACCATCCTTGTGGATGTTTCAGAACCAGATGAAGACCTTTCTGTTCTCTCAGGCCTAAATAATTCATGCAGTTTTGCCTCTCAGTTTTCCAATGATTGTGTTTCATTCTGGGGTGGTGTGCCTTTATTTCATGTAAGGATGTATGAAAAGTTCATTTTGGGCTCATTTTGTCTAGAATTTGCCAAGTGTGCCTCCTCCTGGAACTGAATACAGACCCAGACACAATCCGAGCTTGCAAGCTAAATCTGTGAAATTTTCAAAACGTGTTTTAAAATGTGTATCTTTGGAAGAAGCACAGGAAAATATCATATATGTGGAACATGCACACTGCTTTAATCAATAGGAGAAAATGCACATATTTCTAAAACGCATGTGACTGATAGATACATTTGGGGAAATGTGCATGAAGGTAGGCATGACTTTCCATGCAATGAAAGGAAAGCTCACAATCTAGTGTGGATGTGGGCGCAAATGGAACTCAGCGGCATTTGAACAATGAGGTAGAGTTTTGCTGAGTCACACGTCCCAAATTGTTTATGTTCTTATGTTGCTTTTGTTAAGCGTAGGTATCACTTTATATGTAAACTGTTGTTATGTCTGTTTATCGTAAGCCACCTGAAATATCAAGCGATGGAATAGCATACAAATGTAGCAAATAAATACATATTTATTTATTCTGACTTGGAAAAATCTCCCCAGGGTTTGCTTCCTCCCGCCCAACTTTTTCCCACTTCTATTCCCACTTGTTCAGAGGTGCTTTGCTTTTCCTCCCTCAACTTCTTCCCACTTCTATTCCCACTTGTTCAGAGGTGCTTTGCTTTTCCTCCCTCAACTTTTTCCCACTTCTATTCCCACTTGTTCAGAGGCGCTTCATCTTCCAGTTTGCAGGACAGGAAGAAGAGATGTGCTCATATACCTAACATGTTCAGGCAGTCAGCAAGTGACACTGTCTGTCAGATAGGAGAGAGCTCACTTTACATTCCACTTACCATCTGCTAAGGCTCATTTTGTGTCAGACTGGCAAGGCAGCCGCATTTGATGATGTGGAATTAGTGAACAATCCTCCACCCCGAAAATAGCTGTTGTCTGCCCTTATTTCCCAGTGATGGATGCATTCTATGAGACAGAAAATGCTGCCTTGAAAGAACTTGATAACTCTCTGGAAGGAGTTAAATGTTTTCTATCGGGAATTGTAAACAGGAAGCCGTGGGTGAGTGGAATGTTCAGAAAGATGATTTCACACAGACTAATTAGCAATATCCATATCTATATTAAGGCAGTGTTGCTCTAGCCCAGCTACATGCCTGCAAAGCAACCAGGGTGCATCACTCCTGTCAGATAAATCCTGAAATACTGGAAGAAGGTGGGAGAAGGAAAGACTATATTTCACCACTGTCTCTCGAGCGGCTGATTGACGCTCTCGCTGATGTTCACCCTGGACTAGCCACGTTGAACCCAGGCATCTAGAAACCATATGGATAGCAGTCACACTCATGGACTTACTCAGCCAACTCTCTGTCCAAAATTTGCGGCAAGCAGTGACTAGTTAGATCTGAGTGCCTTAGCAAGCAAAAAGTGAGACTGTATTCTTGTAGCATCTCTTATTTCAATATGGGCCATCTCGCAAAAACTAAACTTGCCAGATTTTTGTTAAGTCCTCTATTCATTGTGATTTAACTGTAAGTTCAATCAGCATTATATTCATATAACTAGGGAGAAATGCCAAAGAAAGGTGGCTTGCTTAAAATCACCCAGGTGGCTCCAAATATAGGGATTTCCTGTCAGGAGTGCAAACAAAATAATATTTTTCCCCTGGGTCATCATGTTAGTCTCCTGCAGCCAGAACAGCAAAAAGTCTTCCCACATCTTGAACACTAGCACATAGATACTGCTGGCAGAAGAATTTTGTCCACAAATGCTTATGCCAGAATAAATTTACAAACTGATCAGTGCATCAACTCCTTTTGGACCTGGAGCGATTTAGCATTGAAAAAAAAAAAGCCATGTAAGGAGAGAGATAACATGGGTGTATAAAATCCCACATGGTGTGGAAAAAGTGTATACGCTTAGAACCCAGATCAGTGCATGAAACTGAATGATGCGGGATCTGAGACAGACAAAATGAAGCACTATTTCAAACCATGTATGGTTAAACTGCAGAATTTGCTACTCCAAGATGTCGTTGCAGTCACTCGATCAGACAAGATTGCAGAGGGTACGGGTACCAAGGACTCCAAGCCATGATGGTTCTATGTTAGCTCCAATATCAGAGAGCCAGTGTGGTGTGGTGGTTAAGAGCCTGGGACTGGGACTCAGCCGATCTGGGTTCTAGTCCTCACTCAGCCATGGAGCCAACTGGGTGACTTTGGGCCAGTCGCAGCCTCTCAGCCCCACCTACCTCACAGGGTTGTTGTTGTGGGGATGAGATGGAGGAGGAGAATGATGTAAGCTGCCTTGAGCCCTTTGCAGGGAAAAGGCAGGATATGAATCGCAATATAAATAAATAAATAAATAAATAAATAAATAAATAAATAAAATATCAGAGGCATCAGGTCTCCATTCACCAGTTGCTGGAAAACATGGGCAGGCGGCCACTTTAGCATTCCAGTCCAGTTGGTGGGTGCCTTGGAGCAGCTGACTGGCCCCTGTGGAAGGAGCAGGGTACGCTAGATGGGCCTTTGGCCGGACCTAGCTGGGCAATTCCCATGTTCTTGGTGACTTATACTGGTCGCAGAAATATGCAATATATATTACAGATGAGCAGGGGAGGATCAGTATCCATAGTCTATATTTTAAACTTCTTAAATAAAAATAAAACAGTCTGCTCACCCAGCAATCAGAAGATCAGAAAGTAAATGCTTAGGTGCAGGTATACATTTTATGTAAATTCTCTTCTTGAACCATTGTTTTCCTCATTATTTCAAGCTCTTAGCAAAACAGCCCTATAATATTATTCAACTCCAATTAAACAAGGCACATGCAGATATCATTAACCTGAACATTATGTAGCCTTCTTTGTATTCAGATGTTTGAGGTGCAAACAACATACCAGATGGAGGAAGGAGGCTTAGATGAGACCTATTATGCCCAGACATCTGAATAGGAACATGAACCACTCGTCTGTGTCAGCACACGAATGTAATCTATCTGCCACATAATGGATGACATTGACTTTTTCCTTTGATTGAAATGACTTTGCTTGAGTCATGCCTTAATGTGATTTTGCTAATGAAAATAACCCCTTTTTAACACACTGGAAATAAACCAGAGAACACATCACTAAGGAGCAAAGCCACGTGAAGGAGTCATATACGAAAATAGATCAGGGTTAGGCAGAATGGCTGGCAGAAACCCCTTCCGGTTGGCAGGATGTTGGTGGATTCCTTTGCCTTGACGAATGCAAATATGATCATTTAGTATGCAAATCACTGCTTTCCATGCTTATGTCCACTAATTGCTCCCTTTTGGTTATATGCTTTTCACTAGATTTCATAGTGATTCATATTTGTATTTGGGCTAAAAGCATAGTCTCAACTCTCTTTACTACCTGGCCTGTTAATGGGCATGTTTTAATGCATTGTCTGTAGGGAAATATTCCTCTGCTTCTAGCAGGCTGTGAAGCCGAAAGCACTAAGAGAGCTTTCACAGATGGGTATCTGTGTGCATTTTCCCTGTATTTGAAAGTAATATAATATAATGAATACAATTGAATAAAAAAATTAAAGCATATGCTTCTGTTGGTAAGGGTCATCTGCATCACTTATAATAGAATTCAATATGACGTAAGATATATTGAACGGTGTTATTACAAGGAAGAGGGAAATATAAGCTGACTGAAAGAAATGAGGAGGGTCCTAAAAGCACCTGGGGAGTGAATGACTTCTTCCAGTGCTTGTTGAATGGAAGGAAGATCAAACACAAAACATCTTGGATGGATCCTGATTTAGGCATCCTTAGAGTAGGCCCACAGAAATCAGTGGGACCCTGATGTTTTCAAGAGAGCCTCTCAAAGCTGCCTTTATGCAAATCCATGGAGATCTTTTCTTCCTGGCTTTGTACAGGGAGTACAGGATGAGTTACCTCTGGTAAAACTACTGCTGTTGGAAAAGGATCCCATCCCCCTAGTGGGAGTAACTCTTCCCCATGGTTTTCTGTCAGTCAAAGGACAGGAATACTTTTACTAGGAGCAATATTTTTACTACAGAGCAGCTTCCTATCAAAGAGACACCACCAATCTATACAGGAGTGTACTGAGAGTCTTCCATAAAATTAGAGCAAAATGCCATCCACAGAGTGGTGCTTTTAGCAGCCCAGCAGTAGTTTTAACAAAAGCTGCTTTTTAATGTAAGGTGTAAGATCAGGAATCTCTAGCTTGGATTTGACACCAACCTGGGGCAGAAACCAAGGATTTCTATTCCTCATCAGACCTTTGATGTGAATATTACAAAGTTCCTGAAGCTTGCTTACATGCCTCAGCCCATTTCATTTCACCCGCATCACTTCTTATTTTGAAAGAAAGACAACAGACTTCTGTTGAAGGGAGCACTCTGTTGTCTGTTGAAGTCAGACACAAATCCACACAAGTGGGTTTGAATATGCACAGCACACCAAAGAGAAACAAAATCAGTGCAGACCCTTTTCTACACTGCACTCTCCTCTCCCCATGTCCTGGGCTCCTGTTGTGTCTCCAATGCACTGATCTCATTTTACTAATATATCCTAAATGTAAAATAAGTCCATTTAAAAAAATCTTTAAGCCATCCAGTTTCTTTTATAGGGTGGTTTTATTAAAAGCATAACAGTTTTGCCCTGAATATCTTAATGATACGATGGCCTCCAGGTAGCCATTTAATCTCTTCTGTTTGGAGTAAGAGAACATGAACATTGCTCCTCTACTATTAGAAACAAGATAATGAGCCATTTTAGATTGCCCTTTCTCCACCAAATCTTTAACAGTAATGTTGACCTTAAAAGAACTTTCATGTTCTCCAGGTGGAAGCATTTTGTAACTGGCAGAATAACAGGGTGTTGGAATGTGTCTGAAGCAGTTAGTACACAGAGGCAAAGGAATTATAAAGCCATTAACCCTAGTTGTTCATTACTTGCCTGAACACCGAGTTAAAGTTCAAGAGACCTCTGCATTTTTACTAGAGTAACTAATTTCTACTAACCATGAACATGTTTTAAAATGAGCATTTAGTATAAAATGTGCTGAGATTAGGACTCACTGCTTTGGGTTTCATCTGTATTCATCCTGATTCACCTGCTCAAATAAGAACACTGTGCTGAGCGTGACCACAGTTCTCACATTTGTCCAGAATGTGTGTGTTTGAAGGTAATGCACCTGGTCTTCTAGATGGACCACACATCAGTTAGGATAAACCTAATCCAGCGCAATGTCAACCAAACATGAACTGATGCAATTCTATCCACTGCAATCAGGAGATCATAGAACATGACACAAAAACTGTAGCAGGTAATAAAGCCAACCATTGAACTAAGCCAGTCTTCCCCCTCCTCTAGCCGATGGATCATGGGTTGAACATTTGGCTCCTCTGTTCACAATCTTCCTCATTTAGCTATAGGAGCTGGTATGGCAGTTCAATAGAACTGGCGGCTGGATCTATTCTATGCAATGGATTGGGGGTGAAAATATTTTAAGAGCCTGTGAGAGCCAGATCTTCCCTAGTGATCAAAATATCAAGAAAAGTTACATATCAAAACTGCTGTGTATACATGGTCTTCCTTTCCACCATCCACCGCTTTCTTTGCCTGTATGTGAGGAATGCAGAAATGGTGAAAGAATAATATTCTCAAGCTGGACCTGCAATTGGCAACATCTGAAGAATGCTAAAATGCCTGCCAAGGAGGTCTCTGAAACCCTCATTTTGCGGCAGAGAAAAAGAAATGCTGGTGGAATAGGAAAAAGGTGGTGTCTGACCACTGCCAGTCACCATCACAAATGCCGGAGAACACTCAGAAGAGGATGGCTTAGATAAGAAGCTCAATTGCTTTAATGAGGAGCCACCAGTGGCAAATTTCCAAGGCCACCGGATCCCAAAGGAGGAATTATCACATTTCAAGAAACCTGATGTGTATATTTAATCTTCCTTGAAATTGGGTGATTATGGATATACTGTGTGCCTGGGAAAGTTCTTGCTCAGGGGGGGCTTTTAAGTATAAACATCTCATCTAGCCTACTATAACCCAAATGCAAGGGGTTATATTTTTTCTTGGTGTGTATTTCCCTTCCTTTCAGTTTTATTTGGCTTATCCAGTGAAACGAAATGCACCTTATGTGAAAAATAACCGCCAAGGTGCGCTTGTGATCTGCTAGGAGTAAAGGGATTGAAGACTGGAATATGAGTTGTTCCTTCAGCCCATCTCATACCGTATGGTTAATGGTTTTGATGATACAGAAGGGGATTGTTTATAGGATTCCTTTTTAGTGCATGGTATATTAGCATCTCACATTTTAATGCATTCCATAAATAAACAATGATGAAATGCCAGTGTTTTGCAAACTGTATGCAGTTAACTGAAATCTGGCTGTATATACACAATCTGTAACACATATAATTCCCCACCTCTATCTTATGCTGATTTCCTTGGAACAGATATTTAAGAGGGAATTTATCACTTTTCTTGCCCAAATTAAAATACTTAGCTAGCATCCAGCAGCAGCAGCATCATATATGACAACTGACCTGCACTGAGAAATAAAAGCTGTCATTGTGAAAGAAGCCAACTATTACTTTATCTGAAATGTACACATAGTTTCTGGAACTGCAGACCTGGCAAGCCAAACATGGTCCACCAGCTACGTATCAAGGCCTGCTAAAGACTTAATACAACTCCTATTTTGCTGCCTAGAAAGAAGGGGCTTGTTAAAAGCCTCACACTCCACAGAGCCTGGCTTGATGGATAGACTACTGTTTTCCTAAATGCTGGGTGTTAGCAGCAGTGTTAGTATAGGCATATAAAAGACCAATAAACAAAATCATTGGAAAGCAAAACATCATATTTCCTTAGTATTAGATAAATGTTTCCAGGAGTTGACCCGTTTGTTCTTAACCTGGAACCAAGGGACAATTTGGAGAGGTGATTTAAATGTGATAGTATGTACTCTGTCTGTGAGAGTCCTATCAGGACAAGGAGATCTGCACATATAACACCAGTTCTGGGCCATTTATACTGGCTGACTACAACAGCCAGTGGCACCCTAGGAAACAAGGCAGCCCAGGGGTCTTCTCAGTGGTGGCCACCCAAAAGTAAAATGCTTTCCCCACTGAACTTTGCCTGGTGCCAAAACTTTTGTTGCTGTAGAAGCAGGTTAAGACAGTCCTTCTTTACTCCCAGGCATTTGATGCCATATTTGGGGCCCTCACGTCATTTTTTTTTTTTTTTTTTACTAGCAGGGCCAGTATCTTATTGTAACTGAGTTAGCTGTTAAAACATTTTACATTTTGTATGCTAGAGTTTTCATGCTTTTTATGATCTTATATTCTGATGTGTGTTTTTATGAGCCACCCAGAAACCTTCAGCTATTTGGTCATATAAACATAAAATAAATCAGTATCGAAAAGGGGGGAAATCAATTTGCACACTTTTCAATTAGATTCACAGTTATAACTCATATATTAATAATGCTTCTATATCACATAATGAGGGACTGCAGGTGGCGCAGTGGTTCGGTGGGCAGGTAACAGCGTTCCGTGCACTTCGGTGTTCAGTCATGCTGGCCACATGACCACGGAGACTGTCTGTGAAAGAACGCTGGCTGCCTCGGCCAGGAAACGGAGATGAGCACCGCCCCCTGGAGTCAGGCGTGACTGGATGTCAAGGGGAAACCTTTACCTTGACGTTTATCACTTAATGATAACATCTCTAAGAGTGCAATCCAGTGAGGCAGCCTGCAATCCTTGGAAGATGGAGGATTGCAGGCACCTTATGGAGAGCAGGAGGAGAACAGAGGCAAACATCTGTCTGGTGCTTCTACTCTGCCAAACCCTTAGCCAATTTTGGCTGTCTGCATAAGTGTGCTGTGAGGAGGGGAGGGGAGGAGGGGAGGGGAGGGGAGGGGAGGAGGCTGAAGCATCAGCAGGATACTGTGCGTGTCGATGGCACCAGAGGCCTCCCTGGCCCCATCCTGCCCACCAAACTCCACCTGCAAGCTCACTGCTATCACCTTGGAGTTGCAGCTGGCTTTGTTCCTTCTGCGCTGGCTGTGAGGGCAGAGACAGGGAGGTGCTCCATGTGCAGAATCCCACCTCCAACCTCAAAGCAAGTTTCCAAAGTCAGAGCTGGGACTCCAAATGATCCCATGGCCATGTAGACTCTGCCCAGTTCCTATAGGATTGTTCCCTAAGTGATTTACATACAAAAGACCAACTCCCACCCCCACTGGTCAAATGCATGTAGAATACAATAAACAGTAAAGAGGTCAACTTGTGACAACAGAAGTAAATGAGAAGAAACAGTAAAACGCTGTAGGAATACATAAACCAATGCAGCAGTGTCCTACATGTAAAGCTAAATGAGCAAGTGGTCTATTGATAGGAGAACAGCACGAGCCGCCGTCCCTATTAGGCCAAAGCGAAAGAGATGAACTCTTGCTTGCAAAGCTGGCAGTCGGCCAACCTAGACGTTCCTCTGATTCACCCAGGTGCTGGACAGTTCGTTTATTCCTCTGCAGACAACTTGAGTTGCAAAGCAGCAGGACAACAATAGCAAATTGCAACTTATAAACTGCAGCTTGAGGTTCAATAGCCCTTCTACAAGGCGATAAGAGCCCGTAATTGTTTTGCAGCTCCCCAGCAGAACAATCTCTCTATTTTCTCCCTGTCATTCCCCTGCATTTTGACTCCACCCCAACTGGCTAAACCTACAAGCTTACATTTGCTCCTTTATCGAGGTTGCTAGAAAGGACTACGCTGATGGTTTGCATAGCAGCCATAGGTCTGCCTTCGATGCAACAAATAAATCATGGTTGGATCTCAATTTACTAGCTAGGATGAGTCACAGTACTATTTCTGCTCCCACTAGCATAAATCAGATTGGCCCGACAAAAAAGCACCATAGAACTTATTTCAAAGAGGACTTTTCAGCTTTTGAAACAAACAGCAGTTGATAAGTGTGCAATGTTCACATTGTATTTCATTCAAGGCAGACCATAAGTATCCCGGCGCTGAAAATTACATGAATAGAAGCACTTTCCACGGCATTAATATTATGTTTATAGATGTGTGGATGCTTTCCCATGAAAACTATGACCAAGTCGCCTTGTGGTAAGCCTCTCACATTAGAACTGGTTGCATGAATCAGCCGTTACAGGCTGTTGTCAGTAGAAGGGGTATATTCAAAACAGATTATATTAAAGATGTTCTTCTTCAAACCATCTTCCTATTCTGTTTGCTGAACTGTCCAAGAGAAATCTCTGAATTTCCTTGAACCCACATGTAGCCAGGAACTACTATTTTTCTCTACAAATATCAATTAAGGTTATACATATATCCAGATTTATTAATTTGAGAATATGCATCTATCTATATTAATCTGCCTATCACATCTGGGTCCCCAAAGTGTAGCAAAACAGGACCTCCACTGAGTACAAGAAATGCCATATCTGACACCTTAAACTTGCTGACTAAGCCCCAAGCAAACACACCGCCTCTTAATCTGACAAACCTGGTGCGAGTTTCACTCCTGCATTACCACTAATGCTTTCTACAAACACCAGATTGAAAAGTAAATAAAGAAGGAATAGTGGATTCCTTCCAGAAAGGACACAAACAAATAAAATATCACAGTGTGGTCAAACAGGCGTTGTTTTCTTATATTTGTAAAGATTTAGCAAGAGTTAGAAGAAACAAATGGAACGGAGGAGAAGATGGGAGGGTCAACAGAAGAGTATCTGATGGAGGCTCTGAACGCCTACGACAGGCCTGACTAAATTTTGTCCCACCAAACTGATTGCCACACAGCCACGATTTGGAGCTTGCAAGTTGCCTACCTCACTAAGCAGTGCCTAAGTTCAAAAAGACATGCACACCACCTTTCATCAAAAAAATCCCAGAGCAGTTTGCGAGTCAAAACCATAGAATCCAGTTAAAAATGAACAAACTTACAATAGAACCAACTGAGGTGTCTGAGCTTGTAGAGGTAACAGACACTGGATAGGTTCAAACTTAATGGGAAACTGGTTTGCTACTGCAAGAATCAGGCTTACGTGCCGCCCTTTATGCTTTGATTTTAAACTAATCACACCTCCCTGCACATCCAAAATCCAGGTAGCTGTGGTTTATTTATACTATGATTGGTGAGAACAAACCAAGATAAACTATGGTTTCAGACTGTGATTTATTCTCCAACCAAAGTTTAAGCAGAACAGAGCCTCTCCATACCAACAGCACAGAGATCTGTGGTCAATTTATTAATGGGAGCTTTACTTCCCTGCAGGCCCACATGAGGAAAAGAAGAATGGAGTTGCGAGCTCGAGGCTTGATGTGGTGCAGTGTAATAGTGGGGAAACGGAATGAGCAGCAGAAACAACACAATTGACAGAAGTAGTGATAGCACCAGTCACCTTAACAGAGTTTAGACAGAGCAGTGGAAAGCAGGGTTTTCCAGGAGGCTTTGCTGAAAAATTGGTGAGGGAACTACCCCTTGTTTGTATACAGCAAAAATGGGAATGTGCAAAGAGATTTTTGATCCAAAAGGCAAACCAGCTTTGGAAGAGGGGGAAACTACTCCTTGGAATGGATGGAGGCAGGGGAAAAAGGGTACCTGCAGAGTCTGCTAAGGAGGAAGGAACTAGATTTAGATATTAGAGTTCATTAAAACTACTGAAGGAAAGTCCTGAGAATGAGGTGGGCTTCTCAACTCTGCTAGAAGACTGAGAAATGAAGGACCTGCATATTTGCTCTGCACAAGAAATGAGTAAAAGGTTTTCCTTAAGTTCAGAAGTTTCCATCAAACCCCTCCTCTACCTGTGGGGCAACCTGACAGGAATCTCTGTGCCAAATTCATGACTTACAGCTTCACCCAGGCACATCCCTGAATCCATGTAACTCTGGTTGTACTAGCACATCGATACGTTTTCTATGAATCAACCCTAAGGAGTTTATTTCCGCGGTTTCCCAGGAGACTGCCTGTCTATTCAAGGAGCATGTATTTCCTTGTTTCAATAGCATCTCTGCATTCTGTTTCCCCAGGGAATCACACAGTACTCCTGGCTTCTGCGTGCAAACACCAGGAAGTGAATATACCTTGTAGCCAGCATCTCCTGGGCATCCTCAGTGCCTGGAAAAGATGCTGTTTCTCACCCTACATGCATCTCCTGTGAGACTTCACAGTCACTTTAAGCTTACTTGATACACTTCCTCTTACCTTGACTCTTCCACTGATGTCCATACACTACTGCTACCTATTCCCTAGCCCATATGTCTCTTTTGAGAGAGCCTCTACATAATTTCAGATACATCAATCTTAGTGTCCTTCCATTGGCACCAGCCTAGTCCACTAGGGTCCCTTATCTAAGCCATTTGGTTTCATACTTCACAGTCTTTACCCTCATTTTCTATTTTTTATATTATTCTGTTTTCTGTTCTGCTGAATTCCATGAAGGAAGCTTAGTCTGCAATCCTACAGATGTTCACCTGGGAGCAAGGCTCATTGAACGCTGTGAGACTTACTTCTGAGTAGACATAGCTAGGACTGTACCATCACGAATTTTCTCCTGAACATCTTTCCCTGAGCTGTGCTACTTTCCTGTATTAAAAAAACTCTATTTTTCAAAGCTCTTTCTAGTTCTAAGCAAGGTGTCCCACACAGAGACACACAGGATATGAAACCTGCAGAAGGGTCAGGACAAATGGAGTTTCCAAGGTTTGCAGAAAATTGCATTATTACAAACAATAACAACACAGGGGCTGAGAGATTTCAATAAGAGAACAGTATGCAGTGAAGACTTCGAAGAGGTTGGCTTGAGGTGAAACACAAAGCCTGCAGCTGGGACTAAAACAAAATTGGTCACAGGGAACCTTCAGTGCATCCCCTCCAAGCCCAAGTTCACCCCACCTGCACAGAATCCTTTAAGATGTAGGGATTGTCATCAGAATTTAAAGGACAAAACAACTGTGTTGGTCAAACCTAAGTTACCTGGGTCCTCTTACTCTGATCCTAAAAGATTGGAAGGAGGTTCCATTAGTCTCAGAGTCTATATATTCAGATTCCTGCCCCCACTGCCACCTATTAGAACTGGACCTTGGGAAAATTGGAGGCATATCAATATGCAGATGGACCATCTCACACTGGAATGTTCCCTACACCAGAAACAGTATATTTTGCACTGTCTACTCTGTTGCGATCCATCCTGTGCATGGATTGTGAAACTCAACTGCAAAAAATACACAGATGTTTTATGGAGGTTACACAGTCATGTAATGTAAAGCTTTCCTCTTCAAAATACTTGCAAACAGGAACCCCATCCTTGAAGGGGAAGGCTGTAAATTATAAAGAGGTTTATCCTAACGGATGTGTGGTATATGCATTTTGAAGGAAAGCCACAAATTACATGCACATGTGCTCTTCATAACTGACACTATATATACGTAGTTTGCTGGGGAAAACCATAAATAATATGCACATGAACACTAACTGGAGTTTTGCTAACTTCACTAAAGACAAAATTGTGTTCTTCATAGTTTTCTTGAACATTCTCTTTGTGTCTTTAATACATTTTCATCTTATTCACAGACTCTTTCATGTCCAGAAGTCTCAAATTGCTGTCACCTTTCTGTGTTTCTTGTGATCTTTTTCAGCGACACGCTTCCTAGTACATGTAAGACCAGTTTTTCCACTGCTTATAGCAATGCTTTTTGATATTGTATTGCATCTGCTAGATTCTCTGTACCTCACCTCCATTATGGTTGCTTCTTCTTTTCTGTATTTTCCAGAGCTGTGTCTCTAGTATTATCAATCATTATTCTCTTTTTCTTGTGGATAATTGTTTATGGCAGAGATGCAGTCCTGAATTTCTGTTTCTACACAGTTCTATACTCAACTCTAGAGATCAGAGGCAAACCCCTCACAAGTGTTCACACGAGGCAAGGAAGGCGTAGGCAGCTGGCTGTGGCTACTGAGAGAATGGCACTCTTCATTTTCTGGATGACCCTGGCCTAAAAGGCTGGACAAGATGGGTTTAAGAATTCTACAAACTATATTCTATAGGAGTATCACGTTTCATTTAATACATCACATTCCTCCTTTCCTTTAAGAAGCTCAAGGAATGGATGTGAGTCCCCCTCTTTCATTTTATCCTCACCGCAACCTTCAGTGGTAGTGACAGGCCCAAGATCTCCTAATGAATTGCAGGACCAGGAAGCCGGGAAGTACTTCCTGCCAGTTAGGGCCCCTAACATATGGAATGGACTTCCCCGGGAGGTGGTGGAAGGCCCATCGGCGAGGATATTCAAGGATAGGCTGGACACACACATGGTAGGCACGTCATGAGCAGAGCCAGCTGGACCCAGGGGTCAGACTAGATGGTCACAGAGACTCCTTCAGACTCGCTCTGTTTCTATGTTTCTAAGAACAAGTGAGGATTCAATGTTCTCCACCAAAACTGACTGTGACTCCACCAATTCTTATTACACAAAGACTACCATAAATTCAAACAGGACATCCAAAACCAAGACAAATGTTTATAGGGGTTTCCCCTGAATTAAATCTTATTTCAGCCCGCTGGAAAAAGCTTCTGCTGACCCTTCACATCTCTTATGTTACTTGACAATACAACACATTGCAACACGTTGTTAATAATGCTTAATTGGAGAACTAAAAAATCATTTTTACATAACTGTAATGTTATGGTAAAGCATCATTATGGATCCTTAACCCATATTTTTTCCAGCTATCAGTTTTTTCAGTACCGAGCGTCCTGTCCTTTCCTTTCCTTTCCTTTCCTTTCCTTTCCTTTCCTTTCCTTTCCTTTCCTTTCCTTTCCTTTCCACTATGTAAATGCTTAATCAACTATTTAAGCCCAGAGTAATAATTACTAATGAACTGAGCTTTAGTAGTTTTAATTTCCTCCTGTAACACTATCTCCAATGTGTTTTGCATCAAAAATGTGTTTCTGTTTAAGTGGCTTCCTTTGGATTGGCATACAAACATTAGGCATTCCCTTAAGTCTATGTAAAGAAGATAGCATCAAATTGCTTTGACCACGGAAATGTGACTTCATGCCTATTTACATCATTCTAATCCAATTCAAACCTGCCTTTGGAATGCTGGAAGATCTTGTGTTTGATTGCAGGATCTGCTTACCATAGATGTTAATCTTCTTTTATCAATAGTAGAGATTTTATAAATCAGAAGTTAGAAGCTGAATTTAGAAATCATTGATTTGTATCCATTAATCTTACTTAGGAGAGCTTCAGTAACCATTTTTGCCTGATAATAAAAGAATCACCAAACCATTTCATAAAGAATGGATAATGAGATAGTTTTATTTGTATGTGATTATGTGCTACAATAATGGTACAAATGATAAATAAAAATGTATTTGCAGATATCATAAAAAGGAAAATGCTTAAATTGTTTATTTCATTTCTGCATAACTGAGTAGCTGAAGCTTGATTCTACAGAAATGAAAACTTCCGTAACTTTGTAAATGAATTATATTTCTAAGGTAAACATGTCATTTTATTTGACCTTTTTGAGCACCTTTTTAAAGGAGCATGTTCAAATTTGGAATCAATATTATTTAGATTTCCATGTTAATCTTGCTCAGATACTGATCTCAAATTAGAGCTGGCATTTGGATGACAGGGACATGTCAGGCTGAAAATTGCTTTGGTGTTTTTAAAAAAGTTAATCCTTGTGCAAAGGACTTTATTTGCAAACAAAATGCAGTATAGTGTGCTCACTTGTGTGTCTAGTCTGATTTCCAGTGTCCATCTGAATTCTTTGAACCTAACAGAAAGGATAATTTGAAGAATTTGCTTTCTCTTGGATGTGATTATTTAAATAAGAAAGGCACTGAACGTTTGCTATCCTTCGATCTAACCAGTTCTTCCCATGGGGCAAATGAGAGAACTCCTGAATGGTCATGTCACCTCCTGAAGGAAGTATCAAAACAAGTTAGATAAAGTTTGCATATACCTTCAAAGGGCTTTAAGATTCCTGTGCTCTCTCTTTTCATTGTGGGCAATGGAATAGATAGGCCATAAACAGCCATGTTGCTTCCATGTTTATTCAGTTGTATGTCAGGAGACTGTTGTGCTCCTATTTGGTAGCCCGTGTCCAAGGAATACTTTTTATTGCATGAATATGCTGTGTGGATTCCTTAGTGAAAGATGTTTTCATCTGCATTTGTTTCTTTTGCCATTTTGGAGCTTTCCTAGCCTAGTAATCAAATGTAAGTAAGCATTAGAGATGGGTAACTTCCCCAAAGCTCTCCCCATTTTAGACAGACTTGATATGGACAAATTCAGGAGAGCTTGGGTTGGTTTTCTGAGCTAAACTAGGGAGGGGGTAGACTCAGACAAATGGCTGTCCCTGCTGGTCCCTGCCACTCCTAACCAAACCTCTCTTTCTCTTCTTTTTTTTCTTTCTTGTCTTCTTTTCCTTCCACTCCCTGTGATGGCAGGAGAAGTGGTGGAATATGCATGGATTTTTAAGAATGTTTCCCCCTTTTCTCTTTGTCACAATGTAGGCATAAGCAGCATCTTAGGAGATAAAGCCCAGTGACTGCTGGAAAAAGTTATCCATATGGCTACAGGAGGTCTTCTTAGGAACAAAACAGACATTACTTTAAATTCATGACTCTAGCTGCTAAATTCAAGAGAAGAGAAGAGAAGTCTAGATGCATGGCATTTGATTTGGCTGGGGATACTAGCATGAGAATTTCAGGGTCTTTCAAGACACTAATTGGAGTGTTTATATCAACTCCAGAGTAAAACTTAAAAAAAAAATCCAACCCTTACCTGCTAGAAACAGATTTAAAGTAATATCTGCTGTAGCTCACAGTATTTGGAATGTGGGAGTTCAGTTAAATTTTAGCAGGCCATTTCCAGTGAAATTACACCAGTGTCTTAAAATACATGGGATTTAATATACACTCTGCTTCTAAAATTTCAAATCAGACTATTAATGAGTGGATTCTGTTTGGGACCCCCCCCAAACCCTATAAAAATGCTGAATATATTTATCTTCTTCAGATAAGCTACCATTCAACACAAAATCAATAGTTTAATTTTAACATTTCGTGCACAACTGAATTACATAACATCTTCTACTATAAAGGGTAATAGTATAATTCATCTACTGACTAACACCACGCTAGTTATCTGCTAATTACTTTGCTGTAAGACCAGCACATGAATATTGCAAACAGATGCTTGGGGTTAACTGCATGCATCTTTCTCATGTAACTGGTACCCACACTCTGGTCAGGGTGCTGATTGGATGGGGAATGTCACATGATCAGCCCAGTCCAGGAATGTATGAGGGATTTGTTTCAGTTGTATCTGAGTGGCATTTACCTGAGTTGTGCCCAGTGGGTTGAACATGAAGTCAGGTGCAATCAAAGTCCATGTATTCTGAATTTGCAACATGGTTAGCAAACCAAAAAGAAAAAAAAAGTATGCACAGATTTGAAAACAGTCTATGAAAAAATGGACACATGTTCTTCAGCAGTAGGGAAAGAATGCATGCATTCAAGGATTCACACAATCATTCTGTACATTTGGAAAAATATGCATGAAATATGCATGGATTTTCATGTAGAAAAAAAGAACAAAGCTTGAATCGGATACACACTCAAGTTGGAAGAAGTTTTGAGATGGAATGTGGAGAACATTGACAAGCTCAAGTTTTGCTGATTTGCACACCCTTTCCCACAAGGTCATTTAATACAAACATTACAATAATACATGTTTTTTAACAGGGAAGCAGTTCAACACCACTGTGTGTGCATATGTGTGTTTCATGTATGCTGAAGGAGGCCATAATTTTCAGACCCCATGGCTGGAATCAGATAATTATATTGTAACTGTCTAATCAGCCAAGACCTGAGTAAGACTGGGTTCTAGTCCCTGCTTGGCCATGCAGCCAACTGTGTGACTTTGGGGCAATTGCAAAAGCTCAGCCCAACCTGCGATTTTGCAAGTAGGATGAAGAGAATGATGTGATATCCCACGGAAAAAGGTGGGATAGAAATCCAACAAATGAATACATCACTTACCCAGGAGCTCTGAAAGCTGTTCCACGTCTTCCACATGGTCCTTTGCTCTTGCGACTTGAGAAGGAGGAAAGCCTGGAACCATGGCTGGGCTTGAGAACATGACAAGGGGTTCTTTGGGTTCGCAGCTGAAGCACCCCGGCTCAGGACCATTCAGGTTGCTCCATGTCCACGGTAGGAGAGAGACATGTTGAGGGACTGAACTCCTTCTCTAAATAGGTCTTCCCTGAGTTTGGGTCAGCTGAGAGCCTCATTCATAGATGGCTTCAAATACCTCTGAAAAGGTGTAGGGACTTAAGCTTAAGTGGGTCTTGATCCAGATGAGAATTCTCCTGGCAGTCCCCTCCTTTGCCTCCTTCTAACGGAGGAAACTGCAGAGAGGTCGACTAAAAGGGCCTGCTTGGACATAAAAGCCAGCTGATCCTCTCTAATTATAGTTATATCCTGCCTTCTTTCTTTTCAAAGAATTCAAGGTAGTTTACATAATTTTCCTGCCCTCAATCTTATCCTAAGAACAACAGCCCTGTGAGAGACAGTGACTGGGCCAAAGTCACTTGGTTGGGTCCATGGCTGAGCAGGCACTAAAACCCAGATCACCTGAGTCCCAGTCTCACCTGGTTAATGACTACACCACACTGGCTCTCTAATTCCTATAGGCCTTTTTAATTCAGGCATGCTATTTAGACAAACCCACAAAGAGAACAGCTTTTGCTTGATACAAACTGCCTGCCTTGCACAATCCTGTCAATGAGAAGGGCAACTATTCGGTTTTGCTCAAGGACTGTATCGTGATTGCCACAGATGGCAGCTGAAATGGCAGAGTAGAGGCTCAAGCTGAATTAAGTCAGTTCTTCTCAAAACAGGACATTCCAAACTTGTCAAGGAAAATGGCATCTATCTGTACATCTGAGTGCTTCAAACTGTGCCTCACAATACTGGAAATTAGCCTGTAAGTTGAATTTGAAACGGGAGCAGAGGAAGCTGATTGCTCACATATAACACACTGTGACTAGATGAAGAGCCACCGTCTAGTGGCAGAGCAACTGCTTCAAGTGGGAAAGGTCCCAAGTTCAGTCCTGAACAGTTCCAGATCAAACTGGGGTGACCCTCCAGCTGTTTGGAACTACAGCTCTTCACAGCCCCAGGCAGTAGAGCCAACGATGAGAGATGAGGCAAGTTTTAGGCCAAAACCTCTGGAGAGCCACACGTTGCCCATCCTCAGGTTAAAAGGACCAGATAGCTGTGCAGCTTGGGAGCAGGATCCTGTTGGCTGCAGGAGCACTGATCTGCTTGCTCCCCATGCTCCTCCTTGCCTTGCAAAATGGCGGTGCTCTTTGCCACCATTATGGAAAATTTGGCAGTCATCCCCATGGTAAGGGTAGGTGATGCCCCCTTATGGGTTTTAAGGGCAGTGTGGCCTCCACTAACAGAAGTTGCCCCACAGTGGTAATGTCAAAGAACTCTGCCTGGACCACTAAGTAGCAGCTCCCACTTAGAAACATCAGTATTGGGTTAAATGGACAACTGGGTGGGCAGGTTCAGCTCCCAGCTCATACCCTAAAAGGCATAGCGTCTGAATCTCCCTGCTACAAACATGATGTAATTACTATTTTAAGTATTGCTTTGTTCTTATCTTTGTGGAACAGCAAGAACAATCAACTGGAGAGGGTCTTGGAATGAAATTATTTACAAGTAGTTATGAAATTTGCATTAAAAACAGGTATCATTCTAAGCATCCTTCCCATTAACTCAAATGTTGATACAGTGAAATCGACAAGGCAAAAGGCGTAAGAGGGATGGCTGGGCACTGGGATTAAAACTGGGCAACAAGTTTGAAAACCATTTGGCTGGCACTGCAGGTGGAACTTTCCTTAGGGTTTCCCAAATCCTTCCTAATGAGATGATCTCTCCCACTCTGGAGTCAGAGTTAACCCTGTCAGTGGAAGGGACGCCGCTTCTTGGGAGAAAGGCAGAACTGGGGCACAGATGGGCCTTGATGGATGCTAAAAGGGAGGCATTACCTGCTGAAGTCACAGAGCAGCCACGATTATTACAGGTCTCTGGGTTCATTGTCAATTAGAGTGGCAGTTAAAGCGAGCAGCAGCTGTGGCAGATGGCCGGGCTCCAGCAACGTTGTGGTAACGGGACCAGAGCCAGCTCAAATCCTTTCATTCTTCTTCCTGAAAAAATAAAAATAAAAAATGACATAGTTGTCAATTAGTTACGACATATAGGGGAGAGCATTGCATGTGCAAAGGGTCATTTATCCGTTCTTGGTTAATTCTTTGCTTTTTTCCCTTAAAGTAGAAATTGTGTTTATTTATTGCTTATTTCAAACATGCTTTAACCCAAAAGACATTTCATGCTAAATCTTTGTTCAGTGGAAACTTGCAATATGCTTTGTCTCCTAATTGAGCCAATTCCAACCAAGTTGTTAGCATTTTAATTAGGGAAATCTACCAGAGACTGGCGCCTTTGCTTTTGCTGATGCCACATAAGAAAAAAATCATCCATCAGCGAGTCTGAACAAATATCTAAAAGTGGAGGAAGTTCTAAAAATCTGACCCCTTCACTTCTCCAGCCTAAAATCCAAATCCCAACTTTACACATTCTGCAGATTTAGTAACTATGTTGATAGCTTTTATTTCACCTATGGAGATCTGTCATTAAGTATTTTAGAGGAAGCATCCCCTTTGACTCTAACTTTACGGCTTCCATCCGCAGTAGATAAAGCCAGTGAAGAGGCTATTATCAAGCATAATGCAAACGATTCATCACAAGCTACAGAAAGGGGAGGGAAGGATCAAGCAAAATTACTCTGCACCTCCAGTTTTTGCTTGGAGCAATGCATAACGCAGTAGAATAATAGAGCCACTGTCATGGAATGGCTGGAGTATTGGCCCTGGATTCAAAACCCAGCTCAGCTATGAACCTCACTAGGTGGAGTCAGGCAAGAAGGATCTCGTCTGCAGGAGGGAAAGGGGCAAACTGGAATCTACTGGCAAGTCCCTGAATGATCTGCAGTAGGTCAGCAAGGGTTTCTTACTGCCAATGATCTGACAGTAACAATGACAACCGTCCCTCCCCCTGTTAACTTAGACTGCTGGAGTCATAAAACTTGATGAAGGGAACAGGATGGAATTTGTGAGTGAGAGCATCTCTGTAGGATTGCCACTTCCGGTCCTGAAAACAAATTCCTAGGCCAAGATTGTGGCTGGGGCGACCTTGTTCTGCAGTTCTCTGCATCTCCCCTCCTGGGCCACTGTTTTGTACCTGGTTCTGGCTCTGAAGGAAACAAAGGGGATCCTTGCAATCCTAGAGCCTTAGCCTATAGCAGTGATGGTGAACCTTTTAGAGACCGAGTGCCCAAACTGCAATCCAAAACCCACTTACTTATGGCAAAGTGCCAACAGTAAACCATGGTTCTAAACTAAAACTACGGTTTTAGTTTAGAAAAAAAAACTCATAGCCAGTTCAAGCCAATACACATATATCCTTAGCAGTGCAGTGACTGGCCATGTGAAAGCTCAGATTAGCTGTGGCTAAAGAGTCATGGCGCAGGATGTCATACCCTAGCACTGCTACACATTTCGAGCATGCGCATGGCCCCGATGTGCACTGTTACCCCATGCAGCTCAGGCAATACTGACCCAATTTGACGCGCGTGCCAAAAGAAAGGGCTCTACATACCCGCTATGGCAAGCATACCAAAGGTTCACAGGGTAACCCTACCCTGGACTGCTCCACTAGACCTAATATAGGGGTAAAATACTATTGAAAGGGGCAATATTGAAAAAGGCTTCATTGAGTAGTTTATTCTGCCCAGCCCATCATTTCTGCCCATTTAAATTCCAACCATTTAAATCAGGCCAGGACACCTCATTTTTCTAACCCTAACCCTTCCCTGGTGCACACCCCTAACCCTAATACAGGACTAAAGTTACAGTGAAAACAGGATGATTCTGAAAAGGAATTCCATGAGTAGCTTTTTCTGTCCAGATCATTCTTTCTGTCCATTTTATGCACATTCCAGCCATAAAAATCATGCCAGACCACCTCATTTTTCTGATCCTAACCCTACCCTGGTGCACAGCCCTAACCCTAATACAGGACTAAAGTTCCAGTGAAAAGAGGATGATTTTGAAAAAGCCTTCCTTGAGTCGCTTTTTCTGCACAGCTCTACATTTCTGCCCAGTCTAAACCCATTCCAACTATCAGAATCATGTCGGGACACCTGGTTTCTCTCAACATAACCCTACCCTGGTACACACCCCTAACCCTAATATAGGGGTATAGTTCCATTGGAAATAATACGATTTTGAAAAGCCTTCCTTGATTAGATTTTCTGCACAGCAGATCCTTTCTGCCCATTCTAAACACATTCCAACCATAAAAATCATGCCAGGACACCTCATTTTTCTAACCCTAACCCTTCCCTGGAGCACAGACCTAACCCTAATACAGGGGAAACATTTTAGTGAAAAGGGGGGTGATTTAGAAAAAGCCTTCCTTGAGCAGCTTTTACTGCATAGCTCTACATTTCCAGCCATTCTAACCATATTCCAACCATCAAAATTATGCCAGGAGACCAAGTCTTTCTAACCCTAACCCTACCCTGGTGCACACCCCTAACGGTAATACAGGGCTAAATTTCCAGGGAAAAGAGGGCGATTTCGAAAAGCCCTTCTTTGAGTAGCTTTTTCTGCATAGCTCTACATTTCCAGGAAATAGGAATTCAGCTTATGGTGGAGGCAATTAGAAGACTCTGCCTAAAGACTCAGGGTTCACAGGTTGTATATACTGTTGGCTTAACTTTAAACCTGGAATCCCAGATCTCGGTGGTGGTCAGAAGTGCACTAGCCTAGGTCAATCCATTGAACCAAGTTCACTGAATTCATTTCTAGAGACCGCTGATCTGGCCGTGGTGATACCTGCCCTTCTTACTTCTTATTTGGACTTTGGTTATCGGGCAGTATTTGTGTTCTTATTTGCTATCTAGTCATTTCTGACTTATATACTGACCCTATGAATGTCCTCCAAAGTGTCTTCTCCTTGATAGCCTTGCTCACCTCTTATCAACTCAAGGCTGTACTTTCCTTTATAGAACTCAGCCCTTCTCATATTGGTCTTCCTCCTCTTCTGCCTTCAATTTTTCTTGACATTATTGTCTTTGCCAGTAAGGTTGGGAAGAAAGCTGTCAGAATCCATCACTCTAAGCACCTGTGGGTCTCCTCTTGTGCTTGGTCTGGTCTTCCAAAGTGAACCAAGCAAAGAGGAAGTCCATGAACACACACTCAGCCCTGGTGGCACAACTGGAAACCTTTCGCTTTCGCAGCTGCCCGAAATCCTGCTGCAGCTGGCTTGGAAGAAGCTTGAGCAGTGGCTTTCGGGGCAAGCCTTTGCGACTGAGCAGCCCGCAACCACCCTTCTTCAGCACCAGGAGCAACCGGCAAAAGTGCATCCCTGCAAGCAGTCGGGGGCTACTTCCTAGTGAGCCCTTTCTTCAGTGCCAAGGACAGCCACTGTCTGAGCAGCTGTTCTTTGTGTATAGGATCAACTCTGCTGGCACCACATGCAGAACTAGATTCCTTGTGAGCATCCCTTGAACACCAGGCAAGTTTGCCAAGAACTTGGACTCTGGACCACTGCAAAGAGATGGCTAGGAGGTGGGCTTTCTCTGTAGTAGGATCCCACTCCTTGAATCTCCTGCCAGAAGAAATTCACCAGGCATCTTCATTCTTCTCTTTTAGATGCCAGCTGCAGGCATTTGTATTTAATAATAATTTTAGTGACCGAGTGGTTTTATAATGGCATAGTGTTGTTCCTGCTACCATTTGAGTGTTTAGTTGCCAGACAGTATTTATTTAGTATGTATTAATTGAAAAACTGTTTTAAATGGTTTTATCATTAATTGTTTAATTTTGTTATTCTATTTTCAGCTGTTTTATACTTTTGTTTTATTTTATTATTATTTGAACTATTTTATTGGTATTTTACTGTAGTTATATAAGCTGCCTTGAGAGACTTTCACTAAGGGGCAGCATACAAGTGCAATACCCACATACACATACATAATGATAATAAAATAGACCAGGGTCCAAGGATCAGAGCTCAGGGAATCCAATGGATTCCCTCTCCGAAGCAGACATTCCTATTCTCCACTGTCTTGCCTTTTCATGATGTGCCTAAAATACAACAGTTTCAGTTTTGTCATTTTTGCTTCCAGGATAAGTTCTGCCTTCATTTGATCTTGGACCCACTTGCTTGCCTTTCTGTCATTTCAAGGTATTGCAAAGCTTTCCCACACTGCCATGTTTCAAAAGCATGAATTCTCTTCCTGTCAGCTTTCTTCATTGTCCGGTATTCACACCTATATATAGTCATCAGGTATGCAAGAGTGTGAATGAGCTTGGCCTTGGTCTCCAGTGAATGCCCTTTCTACTTTCTTCATTGCTGCCCTTCCACATTTCAGGCTTCTTCTAATTTCTTAGCTGCAGTTTCTCTTTGAATTGATGGTTGATTCAAGGTATGCAAAATCTTTCACTGTTTCAATTTCTTTACTCTTGACAGTATAATTGTGTAATTCCTCTGTAGTCATGATTTTTGTCTTCTTAATGCTCAGCTTTAGTCCTGCTTTTGCATGTTCTTTTTTCAATTTCATCAGGAGTCATTTTAATTCATCCTTGCTTTCTGCCAGTAGTATAACATTATCTGCATATGTTAGATTATTGATGTATCATCGACCAATTTTTACTCCTTCCTCCTCTGATCCTATTCCAGCTTTACTTATGATCTGCATACAGATTAAACAGATAGGGAGAAGGAGGCACAGCATTCTCCATATTTTATCCTAACAGTAGCTTCCTGCCCAGGATACATGTTACACATAAGGACAATCGAGTACTGAGGCACACTCATTTCTTTGAGAACCAACAATAGCTGTGAATGATCCACCTAGTCAAAGGCTTTGTGTGGTCGAAAAAGAAGAGACCGATCTTCTTCTAGAATTCTTTGGTGCACCCCAGGAGCCCAATATCTTTCTGATTTGATCTTGGGTGCCTCTTCCTTTTTGGAATCCAGGTTGAATGTCAGGCATTTCTCGCTCTATACAGGGTAAAATTCTTTGCTGCAACACACTGAGCCTCGCCTTGCTTGAACAGAAATTCGGAGCAATGGCCCTAAATTGCACCACCACTGCATCTCCTTCCTTGGGGATTGGCTTATATACCGAACTGCTGGGCTGGTGAACCATTTTATGAGCTGCTTTGTTTTCCTTGTTTGTTGGGATATTCTTGTTAGGATTCGAACAAACTCTCTCTCTGCATCTTGAAATAATTGTGTTGGTATTCTATCTACTCTGGGTGCTTTATTCCGTCCAAGTGCTTTCAGAGCAGTCTTCACTTCACTTGCTAATATTGCCAGTTCTTCCGTCATAGGAGTCTTCAAGTCTGTCTTCTTTTTATCTCTTCTGTACAGTTCTTCTGTATATATTGTTTCCACTGTCTCTTAATTTTCTCCCAGACAGATAGTGTCTCCCCTCACATGTCTTTTCACATTTCTAATCTAGGTTTGAATTTCCCTTTGATTTCTTGGATCTTCTGGAAGGATTCACTTGTTTTTCCTCTTTTTGTTGTTTTCTTTTATTTCTTGGCATATCTATGCGATAGTCATGGAAAAGTTACATTCAGGATTCTGACCCTCATTCTGTCACCTTTTGCTTTAGCTTCTTGCCTGTCCTTTGCAATGGTACATGTTCCTTCTGTAATCCATGCAGGCTTGTTCTTTCTCTTTTACACAGAAATTCTCTTTTGGTATTCTAATACTATATCTGGTTTCTTTCATAGTTCTGGTTCAGTCAATTGCATTCAGTAAGCAAAATCTGTTCTTTATGTGGACTTTAAATTTTTCAGGAATGTTAATTAAGTTGTATTTTGAATCCTGTGAGTAATCTTTTGCAGCTATACTCTGATTTATCATATTTGTGGTCACTACCAGAATCTGTCCTTGGTCTTACTTTGGTAGTATGTATGCTCTTTAGAAGGCCAGATCCTGAAGAGGAAACTCAAATACTTTGGCCACCTAATGAGAAGGAAGGACTCACTGGAGAAGACCCTGATGCTGGGGATGATTGACGGCAAAAGGAAAAGGGGATGGCAGAGGATGAGGTGGCTAGATGGAGTCACTGAAGCAGTCAGTATGAGCTTAAGTGGACTCTGGGGGATGGTGGAAGGCCTGGAGGAATGTTGTCCATGGGGTCGCGATAGGTCGGACATGACTTCGCAACTAACACCACCAACAACATGTATGTATGTATGTAATAAGCAAATTGTTGGCTTCATAGGAGCTGTTTTCCTGCTCATTTCTGAACCCTACATCAAATTCTTCTACAACACTGGATTCTGGTTTGTTTCCTATTTTTGCATTCTGGTAACCCATTATTATTAGCATGTATTGTTTTGATGTGCTATCAATTTCTTGTTGCACACTTGCATAAAAGTTTTCAATTTCTTCGTCATCATGTGCTGTTGGAGTAATAAGTTTTGTGAAAATAAGATAGGTTTTCACAAATTCGGATTTATAGCGTCAGTCGTCCCTTGCATAACAGCCCCTTACTACATCTTACCTCAGTATGAGACCACTCCATTTCGTCAAAGTTTCTCATTTCCAGAGTAAAACACTTTTTTATTTGACTGCAGATGTCCCATCCCACTCCACCTCAGTTTGCTCACATCAATGATGGTGATGTTCACACATTCCATTTTTTGCTTTAACAGCCTCCAATTTGCATTGATTCATACTTCTCACATTCCTGGTTACAATTCCATGAGTTGAGCAGTATTGGACTTTTTTTTCACCTCTGTGCATGCCAACCACTAGACTTCCTTTTGGGTTTGATTCAGTTTTGTCATTAGCAGCAGAACTATTGATATTTGTCCTTTTCCCCAGAACTATTTTCCCAGTAGCTGGTAGAGTGCCTTCTGGCCTGGGAATCTCATCTTCTGGCACTATTTTTTGTTTCATTTTGGGCTTTCAAGGTAAAAAATATTCAGAAGTGGTTCACAATTGCTGCCTTCTGTGTAGTACTAACCAGAGTTGGCTTAAGCGTCACTGCCATTGTCTGTGAAAGATTCGCCACCAAAGTACTGTTGCTGCCTGGTAGCTGTCCTTTAGGAGCTTCTCTAGCCCCTTCACTGCTAGAGATATCCACTCAATTCTTCTGATGTGTCCTTTACTCCCTAAGAGGGTAGCTGCATCTTGGTCTGGTATCTCAGCTTAGACCATTCTGCCTTGGGTGACTCTGCTAGGAGACCAGCCAGGTGAGAGAGTCTGGCCTCCTGGCAGCATTGCTATCAGCTTCTCTGATGTTCTCAAGCCCCTCACCATGTTAAGGTATGAATTCAAGGGAGTGTTTGGGCAGTATACAGATGACGAAGATGATGATCATGATGATGATGCGACATGCTGCACATTGGGCTACCTCTGAAAATTATTCAGAAACATCAGCTGGCCCAGAATACTGTTTGCAGGCAAACTTCAAAGTGCTGCTTACAAACTACAAAGCCCTGTTTGGTATGAGACCAGGCTACCTGAAAGATCTCCTTCTGCATATGCCTGTCAAATCCTTTTTTCCTCCCCTGGTGTGCTCCATGCATTCAAGAACCTGGGTGCCCGTTCTCAGGGCTTTGCCTCATTATATCGAAGTCAGCACACAAAACTTGTAGGCCATAGTAACGCCAGAGGCAGGGCCAATAGTGCAATCCCATTCAGCCCTCAACTAGTCACGTGAGCACCCTTTCACCAGTGGATCAAAGGCCATTCTGAGAATGGGGCGAATCTGAATTACAGCCACAGAGGACTTTATGGCATGAAATTCTATTGCTTATAATGTTTAATGGTGGGCATAATGAATAAACAGTATAAACCTTGCACTGGTTTTATTTATTCATTTTGAGTATTTATAAGCCACTTGTAGCTACAGATTTCAAAGTGATGTACACAAACCATTAAAAATGTAAATGATATAAAACCAATTCATGTATCAATATAATAGATGAAAGATTAAACTACACTGGGAGAGCTTGCAGATGAAAGATTAAACTACACCGGGAGAGCTTGCATGAAGAGAAAACATGTACCTAAAAACAAGAGTTACTGGCACATCTTGAATATTGGGGAAAGGCTATTCTGGATACTGGGCAGCAGCCTAGGAATGTCCTTTTCCGAACAAGTGCAGAGCAGACTTGTGGCAACTCCAGGAGCACCTCAGGAGATGATCTCAAGGATTGGGTGGGTCTATAGTAAATAAAATGCTCTCTTAGGTAACTGGATCTCAGGTTGTTTAGGGTTTATCCACTTGCAACAAAACCTTACATCTTGCCTGGAAACAAACAGGCAGCCAGAGCAGCTGCTTCAGCACAGGTGTAATATGCAGCTGATGGATAGCCTCACTTGACAACCTACCAGAGTGTCCTGCCGCTTCCAGACCAGCTTTAAGGGCACCCTTGCATAAAGCACATCGCTTGACTCCAGCTCCGAAGCTGCCAGTGCCTGAACCAGTGTGGTCAAGCTATTCAGACTCAAGACTGGCCACAGTGATGCCATCAGCTGAAACTGCTAAAAGGCACTTTAAGACATTGAAGCCACCTGGGCATCTCGTGACAAAGAAGAATCAGAGGTCTTCCAAGATTTCACACCTAATCTTTCAGGGGAAGTAAACCTCCATCCAGAACAGGTAGCATGCCTATCTTCCACACGTGGCAACTACAGAAGACCTCTCTCTAGCCAATTAGCCTCTCAGCTAATTGACCATCATCCAGTCGACCATTCCACCCAGACGCTACTCCAGGACCTGCGCCATGACACTTGGTTCAAATGTAAGGGAGAAACAGAACTGGGCATACTGAGGATACTTTGCGCCGTATTTATTTATTTAAAGTATTTAAATAAATATTTTTTATTTAAAGAGATATCCCCTAGCAGCCATCCCAGACAGCTTCATATGGATGCAAACGGCACTGGGGACAGGATGGTAACCAGTGGAACCCCTGCGCAATTGCCAAGGGGCCGAAAAACAGTCTCAACAGACCCTGCAGGTATTCATGATGCTCTTAAGTATAATGCCATAGTGATGAGCACAGAGAGTCGACTTTTTCTAAATAGTGGGCATGTGCAGATATCCAGGTTGGTGCCAGCAGAATTTGGACAGCCAAAGCTGTGATGGGACTGAGGACCAGTACTGGTCCTGCCATGAGGAGAAGTGAGGCAGGAACTTCAGACAGCAGATCTGGGGTGTCATTAAAGGGCAGTGAAAAGATAGCTACTTACTTGGTTCTTACTGCCAGGAATGGGGAGACATACTCATGAGACGGGATTTTCTGCCTCATGTATGGCTTTGGGTACTGAACCTCCCAACTCGGGTGGCTGAGGGCTCCATTTCTGTTTACTGCCTAGGATGTCTTCGGCTGCTCCTCGTGGGGACATGCATGGAAACCCTGCCTTCAGTGTTCCCACTCCCATCTGTTCAGTCCTTGTTTTCTGCCAAGCGGTCTAAAGGGGGGTCCTACTCACATCTGCCTGAATGTAAGTGGAAACATCCACACACTGGCAACCCAGTTCCTCAGTCCTTGTCGGTGTGAGAAGGTCTGGGACTGAGTAGGTGGGGAAAGGATACTTGGGGGGCAGGGCTTGCAAGGAGACCCTCGCCACCCTTTTAGCCTCATGTGAGCTGATTAAATGCTTGCAAAGGGCTAATCTCTCAGGAAAATTGGCTTTCAGCTTGTTCCTTGCAAAAAATGGTTTCTTTCTATTTGTCCAGTACAAATGAGGAGAATGGATGGACAAGCAATTGGGAAACAATTTTCCCCAAAGAAATACGTAATGGCATAAAGAGAACACTGGAGAAAAAAATAGGAACCTAGGAAATGAAATATTCAGCTTTGACTAGTTTAGGTTTATGAAGTGCTAATAACTCCCTGAAAAGAGTCTGTCTGCCAAATCAGAGATCATATGATACTTTATTTTAAAGCTGAGTTTAAAAAGAAAAAAAAAGTTATATGTTACTCACTGGAAAAGGAATTTTTAAATGTATTTTCCCCCTATATTTTCTCCTGCGAAGGAAGGCAAGAAAGAATTATTGTCAAAGATCTCGAAGATTAACCATAAAGACCTTTAACTATCTGCACTTCTTTCGTTCCAGGCATTCACATTATATTACCTGGGCAGTGGTCTCTTTATTAAATGCTAGTAGATGCACCCAGCACTGTGACAAAGTGGAGGCAGCAAACCAATGTGCAGAGTGCCCATCCTGTGTGAGCGAAGGCGCCTTACGGCCCAGCCCCTGCCGTGGCAAACCTGCATCCCACCCCAAGGCAGGTGGGCCAGCAGCAGGTGGACACGTAGCCATGTGCTATGGCTTTGACGGGCAGAGACACATCTCTTATTATTACACAGTGGAAGAGTCCTAGGAGCAGACTATATGTGATTTATTCCAGGATGATGGCATGATGATAATACTGACGATGGCAGTGGTGGCAGTGATGGTGTCAGCAGCTTGGATGCTAAGAAAAGCTAACTTCAGAAAGTTCATGGAAAGTAAGTTTTCCATCCTCCTCCTCCTCCACCATCCCCAGAAACCCAGCAAAAAGTATACACTGCAGATATTTTTCTGCAGATGGGTTGTGAACAATGTGGTCTGCTTAGGAAGAGGAGAAGGAAGGGGAGATCCCCCAAAATTGGATGGACTCCAGAGAAGCCTTTTTTTAAAGAGGTGTAAAAGACTAAGAAGCTGCAGTGAATGGAGAAAGAGGGGACAGGAACTGTCCCTTCTGTGAACCTACGTTTGCTTGTCTTAGGATGCAATGACTGTACTTGTTTATTTACTCAGTATGTTAGGCTGCAGTTTCAAACACAGGATTGCAACCGTTGCCTTTCCACCATTCAATTCATAATGAAACCAAAGTACAAATTTCTACTTTTGCATATCACTAATCAAATTTTTAAAACTAAGAAATACAAGTGTGCTTCCAAGTAAGGCTTTTCTGTACAAATCACACGGTCTCATTAATATAATTTTATGGGGAAGGGGAATAAGTCCAGATGTCATCACCTTCCACTTTCTCTATGTTTTCTCATGGCTTCTTTCTCATTGTTTTTCTTCCAGAAAACAGGTGTTTTGGAAAATGAAGAAGACAATGAGAACAGAATAGCACCCAATGCCTTTGAACATTAGTGCAAGGAGCCATCCAGAAGCACCCTTAATTTACTCTTCAAGCTGGAGCTAGCAAAAGGAAACCAACAAATACCAGTGTCATGGCCTTCAAGAACTGCAAAGTAAAACACAGGTAACCAGTGAGCCCTCGGTGCGAAGACTGTTCCACAAGAGATTAGCACCATGAAAGCTTCAAGTGGTGCGAGGGAAGCAATTAGACAGAGTTCTTTGCATAATGGTCCAAGAAGGACCAGAACAAGACCAAAGCTGAAATAAGAGTTTAGCTGAATTTAAGATGATTGGCTTCACCTTCGTACTGACTGAGGGATAATCTCTGAAAGGGTTCTGGTTTATTTTAGCAATCTCATACTGTGTTGATATAGGAATGGCTGGGGTATTTTAGTGGCACAAGTCCTCAGGGACCAAGGTTAGTATTGTGATATTCTCTGGAGGCACGGGAGCTGACTCCCAGTCTCTAGCTTTCATTCAGCCTGAAGTGCCTGATCCTGCCTAATCCTGAAAGCTAAGCAGGGTCAGGCCTGGTTGAAATCTGGGTGGGTGGCTTAAAATGTTGTGAAGCACCCAGAGAGCTTTGACTATGGGTGGTATAAAATACATAACAACAGCAACAACATCCGCCACCACTTTGTGGAAACGTGGAAGTCTTATCAAGCCTTTCTGTGGCTGAGTCATATTTCTGAATCCTTACCTCTGGAGTCTCTTTGGAGGATGAGGGATCAGGATCCTCTAAAAATACAAGTGCAAGCCCCCTATGGTTCTTGGTTCGCTACAACCCTTGGCCTAATTTCAAAAGCCCTTTGCAAGTGAAATATACCAACCTCTAGCAACAGAAATGTGTTCCTCTCCCTGCAGTAAAGAGGGTGGTAGAAAGGTACAAGAAAAGAAGGGGGTGGCCCCTGCCACTGTTGGCTCTAGCTGTGCCCAGAGCCAGCATAGTCAGCCCAATCCTTAGCCAATGGGGGGGGGTCGTTGCCCACCCCTGCTTTATGGATCATTCCATGGAGTCTATATGGCTAATAATGAACAGGGTCTAGAGAAACTCTTATTTGAATGGAACATTTAATTTGAATGGCTTTCTTTAATCAGCTTCGGCTATTTATGTAAGGACTAAGGGGGAAAATGTTGCTCCTGATGTATTTACGATAGAGCGAGCGAGCTCACCCACTATAACAACAATGCATAATGCACAAACTTTCTTCAGTTAATTCCAATCTGACTCCAGTCTGATTACTTGTGTTTCTTATTGGTGTAAACAAGAAAATAATCTAGCCTGTAGCAACTATTTTATGTTTCCGTTTAATTTCACTCTTTGTCTGTTCTTGGCCCATGTGAATACTTTATGCAACCATGTGCATTTGTGCTACTTTGTTCTTTTTATATTCTTAGAACCCAAGTAAAAAGCACTTACAGTTTTCCGACAGAATAAAATTAAAAGAAATCTGTTATGTTTGTGCTTTTCATTTAACATTGCTTGGGACATCTGCCAAGCTAATATAGGCACTTCCCTGCACCCTGAAAAACCCAATTAGGAATTGTTCTGAGTTTGATTATCAGTCAGAAACATGCATACAGAATTATTCATTAGAGACCTACTGAGAGCAATGATAAAGCACCAGACAGCTGAATTATAGAGTCTGTCAGTACCCACACTACAATTTTACATTTGCTTCATAAAGGATGACTAACGAAATCTCTAAGATGTAATTTGGTGCATGCTGGAACTATACTTCATTGTGGCAGATATTGTTCCGACTCTATTTAAGAGGATGGCGAGTGTTTTATGACATGATATTGTGTACAAATGTGAACGACTGGGTTAAAAGTTACATCATATGCGCACATCACTTTGAATTCAGCCAAATTTCTAGGTACAATGTATTATTGTTGCTGCTGCTGCTGCTATTGCTATTATATTTCACATGTGTGAGAAAATCAAGGATTTGAGTTCCCGGCTGATGGAGAACATCTTGCTGACAAAGGGAGAAAGATGGAAAGAGTAGGGAAAGGGAGAGGAGCAGGAGAAGAAAGTAGGCAGCATTATCCATGTGTTGCTTCATTTGTTTTACACCCCATTATTCCTGTATGTGCATGTGCCACTTTTAGTTGCCCAACAGCCAGAGCTCTCACAGTTATGTGCATTATTACAAAATAAGGCCCAGTCAGATCAATACTGTCTAATTAAATACTGACAAAATTTAAAGTATGAGCATAAACACAATACAATGCGAAGGCCCGAAACATCAGAGCATTAGGCAACAAAAGATTTTAAAAAATTAAAAAAATACCATGGGGATGAAAACAGCTTTAAAATGCAACTGGGTGGTAAAATCAAGAGCCAGTTTAAAAGGCTGAGGGAATAAAATAAACCTTTTCTGGCGCGACACAGCTAATAAGATAGGTAGATGATAATCCATTGCTGGGGAAGAGGAACCACGGAAAAGCCCCAGCTTTTACCTTTCCCAAGAAATGTCTACTGTATGTCAGATGGCAGCAGAGGCCATGTACCATATGGGGAGGGTCTCCTACTGGGCTGACATTCCTACTAGGTGTGGTGTGGCATATGGCCCATATCTACCCACCTATATGGTGACATATAGGTACGTGAGAGGTGTCACACACAGGTGGTTAGAGACCTGTTCTCCCCTGCAGAGGAAGGCAGGACGCGCTCCAATGGAGCCAAGCTCAGGAAACCAAGGTTCAATTTAGATGCCAGGAAGCACTTCCTGACAGTCAGGACCCTGAGGGTATGGAATGGGCTTCCACGGGAGGTGCCTGAGGCCCCATCACTGAGGGTGTTCAAGGATAGGCTAGACATGCACATGGTAGGCATGTCATGAGTGGAGCTGGCTAGAGCCAGGGGTCAGACTAGATGGCCTGGGTGACCCCTTCTGACTCGCTCTGCTTCTATGTTTCTATTTAGAGGACTGTCCAATTCTGGTTTAATGGTAGAGAACCATAAAAACTGCATATAGATACTGTATTTCTAATTTAACATATCCATTTCTAAATTTGGATCTATCTGTATAAATCAGCATATTCAAATATCATTCTAATTTTCAATTGATCACCTGTTTTGGTGGTGATACATTTTCTCCTGCTTGGCAATTCATAAGTGGCCACCCTATGCTTAAGACATACAATCCCACAAGCACTTCTTTCGATCCCAAGAAAGGGTTTCCAGAACAAGGGGCCCCAAGCCTAGATGTATTTTGTGCTGGTCAGCAGTGCGAGAAATGCCGTGAGCTGCAATGCAACTCCATCTTCAGTTTTAGTTCACACTTTGCAATGCAATCAGGTTCACCCACTCTCAAGACCATGGTTCAAAATAAGTCCTGCTGATGATAACAAAGAAACAAAGCACTGCTAAAAGAAAACATTTAGAAGATTAATCAGATCACTGTTTTAGCCCATTTTAACCTTGATTTTATGCAGAGTTCCTTAATATCTTGCCAAGCACTTATTTTACCAAAATAAAACTGATGAAAGCACAATTTCCACAAGCGCCTCTGACATGATGTGCTTAATAACTGCTACAGCATTCTCTGACCAAAGGTTAAAAACCAAATCAGCACATTAGCAATAAAACATAAACCATTATAAACAATAAGCCATTTGAAAGATGTACATGGAAGTGGCAGAAGAGGCATTAAAATGCAAATATCTGCTGTGCTGGATCTTATCCATTCCTGGGTCAAGAAATACTTGAAAGGACCTTCTTGGAGCTGTTCATCAGGCTACAGGCACTTGAGTGGGCTCTGATAATTCTCTTAAGCATCAGCTAAGCTGTAAGATCAAAACCAGATGTGGCAGTAAGTGTGTGAGTGCGTGGACCTGCACTTTTGGTTATATAAATAGCAGCTGCAGGGAAGGCTGAGCAACCTTGAGATTATGGGGTGGGGTTGGCAGGGCACCGAAAGGTTAACTCTCACCTTATCTGCTATGGTCCAAAGAAAAATCACCTTGGAAAGCTGCTATTTGTATTTCAAGGGAAGATCCCACTAGATCAGGGGTTGGCAACCTGTGGCTCCGGAGCAGCACGTGGCTCTTGAATCCCTCTGCTGTGGCTCCAGTGCTCACAGCCCCCGATCTGCCACCCGCGCCGGCACAGCACAGCATCCGATCTGTTTCATAAATGCAACACACTGTAGTTTTTAGCGTTCCGTGCACTTCGGTGTTCAGTCATGCCGGCCACATGACCACGGAGACTGTCTGTGAATGAACGCTGGCTCCCTCGGCCAGGAAACGGAGATGAGCACCACCCCCTGGAGTCAGGCGTGACTGGACTTAACGTCAAGGGGAAACCTTTACCTTTACCTTTATAGTTTTTTTATGCATAGCATAAAGGTAAAAAATGATATATACAGTGTTGTTTTCATTTTAGAGGTCAAAAGAGTTTTGTGGCTCCTGGTGTTTTCTTTTCTGTGGGAAACAGGTCCAAATGGCTCTTTGAGTGTTAAAGGTTGCTGACCCCTGCACTAGACTGAAGCAGCAGCTTTGGAGAGAAGACTTCTTGGGTAACAGGAAGAAGAGAGATGCTCCTTTCCCCATGCTTGTGAAGCACTTGGGGCCTCCCCCATGCCTGCTCCAACAAAAGTGCATTCAGATCAGTGTATTTGACCTCTCATTAAGAATTCTCTATTCCCTTATTTATGACAACCGAGCAAGGAATGCAGGACTCAAGAATGTCATCCCCACCATTCAACCTGCAACCTGGAGCGTGGGTTCCTTTCAGAGCACCTTCGAGGGCTCCTGCGTTTCCAGGTCACTGGGTGATTTGGAATTTTGCACGCGTTGCAACCCCTTTAACAAAATGGCTGCCACTCAGGGCAGCCTGCCCAGTGAGGCTGAGCACGGCTGAGTCTAAAGCAAAGGAAACCAGTCCAACCACCTAAGAACAAGGGAAACGTAGAGAACCTGAGCTCCAAAATACCAGACTACTATTTTAGACCCACAGAAAGAGAATGCTTGAGGTTGGGCATGGCCAGTGGAAGAATATCAAAGTAGCTGGAATAATCATCTTTTTAAAATTGGAGGGGTAGCAGGCTGGAAGGTGTTGAGAGAGGTGTCTGCGGGTGCATTGGTGTCCACGCACCAATGCTCCCATGTCCATGCACCATTGGAGGCCAGCCCTGCGGCTCTTACCGTTCACTTGCAGTCCGTGGCCACGGAGACTTCTCAGCTGCAGGGATGTAGCCAGCGTGAGAGCCAGTGTGATGTGGTGGTTCAGGTGTTGGGCTGGGGACCTGGAAGATCTGGGTGCTAGTCCCCATTCCGCCAGCAAGCTTCCTGGGTGACTTTGGGGCTGCCGCTATAACCTACCTCACAGGGTTTTTAGTGTGAGGATAAAAGAACTATGCAGATAAAAGAACTACCTTGGGTTCCTCACAAGAGGAAATTGGACAGGATAAAATGCAATGTATTAAGAATAAGAATGCCCCCTTGTGCATGTGCTTATCTCCTGCCCTTCATCTAAAATTATTCCAGGAATTCATAATGAAACGGCTATCTCTCTATTTTTAGATAGCACCTAAATATTCTTTTGCACAATAATCAATTCAAGCAGAGTACATGTTTTCAAAACGTTTCAGTTTAAATCTAGAGAGCTGTCCACTCAGCAAAACCATCTGCTATTTCCTCCTCTTTTCATAACCAGAAACACATACACATACCTACTTCAAAGCACTGAGAAATTAGAGTTATTCCGAGTATATGGGAAACCTCTTTTTCACTCACTGATATATAGCCAGCATTCCTAAGTTATGTGATGCAAATGCAAAAGTACTGGAAGGCAAGCCACAAAGAGTCATTAGCTGCCTGTTCAGAACAAAATAAGACATTCTAATGCTATCTACAGAAATGGTTCAAATTGCACAGATTTCCCCAATTGCTGTCCATTTGCGATTGCTTTTCGGTTCCAGAAAGGCTACATTTTAGCCAGTGCTTGATGATATGTAATAGGTATGTATAATCACAGGAAGAGAACAAACACTTTGGAAAGACAATTGGACAGGAGCCTTTCCTGTGCATAGTAAAACTCCAGCTCACTGTTTTCCAAATTCCATCTCAAAGCTCATTGTGAGATGAATCTGTATTAGATTAAAAGCCTTATTTTCTCCTTTGCTTATGAAAATCCCTGTGTATCATGTGCCTATATTCCTGAAAGAATACATCAAGTGTGCACAGTTTTTGAAATGTGTGCGGTTTGACATGCGCTCATTTTGAAATGTATGCACACTACTGAATGCATTTTAGGTTTTGGACTGTGCATCACATTGCAAGGTTGAAAAAGCATGGCCTTTTGCCACAGCTGTGTTCAGGCCTAATGGTGTGAACTGGGTAAAATCCTGATCAAAAACAAACGAATTAATTTCTCATTAATCTTTGCCTATGTAAGGCTCTGTGAAATGCATAAAACCTGTGGAAAAGCACATTCACAATCAAAAACAAGTACCCCCTCCTATCTTGAGCTCAGATCAGCTTGCTAGGCGATAGCAGGCTGCATCCAATGGCTGGGATCCGCCATTGGAATCCCCCACAGTGTCCCAGAGCAAGGTTGCCCTGGAGGTCTTAAGGGGGAAAAATGTGGCTTCCAGATGCAGCTACTTTTGAAGCACAGGTCGGCCATAGCAGGACATCGTCAGCCTTGGCCGGTGTTTCAGCATGCCAGCACCAGAACTGATAGAAAGAGTCATGTGTGGAAACCTCAGGCTGCATGTGCAGATAAGTGTGCAGCACCCTTTTCTATTATCTGAATTGGTGCAAAACACCCTCTGGGCTTTACCTGCTGCATCATGTATTTCTTACTGACGTCCTATGCCCAGTCCCATACCCTGGCGGCTTCACATGAGAAAGCAAGCAGTCGGCTCTCCATGTGAGTGGGCTTCTATTTGAACACAGTACATGACCAGCCAAAATGGCTTCCTGGAGATTCATGAAAGGCAGTCGTGCAACTGAGTTCCATTTTTCCCTCAGCAGTCCTTGCTGCGCTTCTTTACAATAGCTGTGTGTATCCTGGCTGGGCTTTCTGAGACACTCCTGGTTTTCTCCAGAGTATGCCTGCAACTGTCGCTGGGCCTGCTGACATGCATGTCATGCCGCAGCCTCTGCTCATCTGGAAAGAGTCTGGGAACAAGAACCAGGGAAGGATTCCCCCCAGGCAGTCCGCTTGAGTAGTGGTGGGCAAGGGTAGGGTCTTAAATCCACAAGGCCTATTGCTTGAATCCTTCCCAGTTTAGCCAAATTGGGTTCCCAGTGTAGCAGGGGAAAGGAATATGCTTCAGATAGCACTGGCAGGAGTGGGAGGAGAGATGAAGCCAAGAGTTCGTGTCCGCATGATGCTTCAAGACTTTCAAAAGTTGTTGGTCCTAGCAAGGGGGAAGGGCATATTTGAGTTCTCTGTCAGGCTGCAAAATAACTGGTTCTGATTCTGCCCCTGTCCTGTAATTCAAGCACTATTCATACAGCAGATAAAGCCATTTCCATATCACCTGACCATTTAAAAAAAAAAGATATCGGGGAAAAAAATTGCCAAAATGCAACGAGTTACAACTTCTGATTGACTAAACAAAGACAGCCAACTTGTGGTTTCCTAGATGTTCTGTAGATGCCACAACTCCCTTAGACAACATAGCCACTGGCAAGGGATGGTGGGAAATGTAGGTAAAAAAATCTGGATGGCCTCAAGTTGCACCATCCTAAACTAGAGCTTTAATTCTAGAATTTCCACTGTCTACAACACCAGGAGTGCTGATCTTCATGCCCATGGGACAAAGCTTTAGGAACAATGGCTCCTTCAGGGTTCCCCAAAGAGCCATATCCCCTTTCCCCTGGCCTCTCCCAATTTCCCTGTTCCCTTTCATCTGAGCATCCATCCATTGGTGGCTTCGAAGCTATAAGGCTGAAATGTCTTTCCTACATTTCACTTCATGACTGCACGGAGCTCTGCTGGTATTCATAGCATTTTAGCCTTACCCCTCTTCTCTTTGCTCAATCCCAGTTTGCCTTTGGCCTTGCCCATTCCTAGCGTTTCTTTGAAATGGAATTCAGCCCTTAGGCTAAAAGAGCTTCAACACTCCTGATCTACCCGGCATTGCCAAGTAGACGCACTGTTAAGTGGAAGTGAACCAACTAAATTGTGATTAGAAGATGCACAATCATCCTGCTTCAGTCGCCTGAAGATAAGCCATAACTTTAGATCAGTTCCTGAAAATTCACTTAAAGCAGTGAAAGTGGAGGAAGAAATCCATGGATGAATTAATGCAGCAGCTGTAACTGTATTTTAATTTCACTGTGAAAGATATATCTCTTCCACCCAGTCTCAGAAGTTTAAAAAGAAATGCTCAGCAACCTAAAGCAATAACCTTAGAAATTGCTTTAAATCATAGAAAATGAGGACAGTTGGGTGACCCGTATCCTAGTTGGTATTTTATGGAATGAAATGTAGCACTGGAATTCATTTTGACATGAGGTACCATCCTGGATTACCTAAAGTAATAATAATAAATAAAACAGTAGCATCGAGCATACATAGAGTGCCATCAGTGTGAAGTCATGTTTACCATTCACCATACATCTAGAACTGGGGTGGACCAGTTGCAGACCTCTAGATGTTTTGGCCTACAGCTTCTGTGATCTCTCATGATTGGCACTGCTGGCTAGAGCTGATGGGAGTTGTGAGTCAGAATAAGTAGAAGGCCACAGGTTGCCCAGCCCTGGCTTAAAATGTGCTGCCAGGCTTGCACATTTTAAGAAGCATGATGTACAGGTTGCTGAATTCATGGAAAGCCACATGGAAGAAGACAGCACTCCCACGTCTCTGTGCCCACCCTCTTCCGGGAAAAGACACCACAGCATAACATAACCTGTCTCTGGAGGTTTTTTGCAGCTACAAATGATCTGAATTGTTTTGAGTTTGTGCTTTCTTCCTTAAGAATGTTGAGAGGTGATCAGCTAGAAATGTATTGCTTCATGTCAATATTGGCAAATTAGTGATTAATTATCCAGCTGCTCTATGGTGCTTTGAATCATCTAAATGCACGGGATATATGTGAGCTGATTGGGAGAAAAAACCCCGTCATCAAGATTCAAGTCTTAAAGAACCTCGCTGTCACACTCATCAATGGAAGCCTAAGTAAGTGGGTCACTAGAGTGCTGGCCCCTGTTAATTTATTTTTTTTCCAGGCATACTATACATATTCATAGTATCCTGCTGCTTGCCTGTCACCTCAAAGAAACTCTCCATATCCTCAGAGTTATAATTTTTAAAAATGCACAGTTAGGCTTGGGGGCTTGCAGGCAGGGATATTGGAATTATGTTTCTAGGTCTCTTACAAAGTATTGGCATCAGCAGTTATTTGCCCATGTGATGGTTTAAATACTGCTTTGTCTTTTAGGCAGCATGTTCCCTTGGCTGTTAGGTTGCTGTAAAAGTATAAAAGAAAAGAGAAAACAAATGAGCCATACTGCAAAGCCTCGACACACAAAATACTTCCCAATGCAATTGAAAAAGAAAAGAACCCGAGGAAGGGAAGCTGAGGAGGGAATGCCATAAAACAAAACACCCTTTAAAAAAAAAAGGCATCCATATTATCTATCTTTCTCTACCCCACTAAAATGTTCAGTTTTATATATTTTCCTGAGCATGTTAGCCCTTAATGAGAAAACTAATTATCATATCAGTATTTATTAGTCATCTGTCCTCACTGTTATAATGGTAAGGGCAGAACATCCTAAAACCAGTGTGGGTTTTTTCCCTGACATGAAGAAGCAAATGTCTCTTAGCGAATACAGCTTGCATTCAGCAGCATTCCTTGCCTTTGATGGATCATATTCCTTGCACAGACAGCACTATGGATAGAATGCCAATGGCTGCCTAAAAATGATTATGAACAGTCTCAAGTCCATCTATTGATTCAGGCTATGCATTCATTTCATGATGATTGTCCAAACTATTAAAAAAACTTGTTTGCATCTTCAAGTTATCACTACTGTCAGGGCACTATATTTGAATTGATTAACTAATGCAGCAAAATCAAGGCAGAGTTACTGGATTAAAAAGAGAATCACTTCACATAATACAGGTGTCAGTGCGCTCTCTCCTTTAAAAAAAAATCTGTTTACTTGAAAACTCTTGCTCAGCAAGAGGCGATGACAACAAAAGTTTAAAACACAGTGAAGAATGCAGCTTCTGAGCAATTTGGCGATACTACTGTAAGGTTTTTCTGCTACACAGTTAATTATCAACACAGCCAAATAATGGTAAGATGGTGCTTTTGTTGCTCATTGGGCACATGCAAGAGACAAAGTGATGTCAAAGTTTTTGCAGGACACATTTGGGATGGCACACACAACTTACTTGCGGCTTCATTGTGCCTAAATAATGCAAAGATCTCCAATGCATGCCACTAAAACATTTATATCATCCCATCATGTATGTTGTATAAATATTTATTATGATAAATTATTTAAAGGATCACATGAATATTGATTATCATTGCTGCACAATGGGCTGTGTGTGTAGCAGCTGTATATGGTTGCAAACATTTGATCACTTATTCAGAGAGCTGTTTCAGTGACAGTCAGTTGAGCTACTCTGCAGTTAAGCAGTTTGAAGTTTTCAGAAAGCGTGCCTTGCAGGGTGTGGATAGAGAGTCTTATGCAAACAGCTGCCATTTTGTGAAGGAGTTCACATCTGCTGTAATGCAGGTATTTATAAATGCTCTACACATTCTAGAGTCAACCTGTGTGTGCATTATGCCCATTTTTCTCAGTCTGTAATTGAGGCTGACAGAAACCTAGGAAAATTGTACTTATTATAGGTGACATGGCATCTGGTTCTGTCAGGCTGTATCTGAATTCAAAGGGGTACAAAATCTCTGATTAAAGAAAGCATGCAAGATAAAACTGTTGTTAACCGAAGCTGTTTTATCACATTTTCCCAAATAATATATTATTTAAAAAATAAACAAACATGCCTTATTATGATCATACAGGAATATAACCACTCTCCACTTTCCATTACCACAAATGCTCTGTTGACCCAGTCTCTTTATCTCTCTTATCCTCTCACTTTTTTGTCTTACTCCATCTCTTTTGTTCTCCTTGCTGTGATCCAGCCACAAAAAGAAAGAGAAAGAGAAAAGGAGGGATCAACCTGGAAGCAGGCAGGCAGATGAGTCTGGCAGCTAGAGAGTCTTTCTTAAAGATGCTCTCTAGCTACTATGCTCCATGGTTAGTCCTCCAAGTTTGTGCCTATACTTGCCTGCCTGGCTCCTACTCTCCCTTCTTCCTTCTCTCTTTTTCATTGTCCTCACAGTGATTCAGCTATCACAAAAGAGGGAGAAGAAAATGCAAGGCATTTAAATTTTAATTTCCGTATAGTGTGGATGTGATGTGGAAACAGGAGAATGGAGAGAGACCAGAGAATAATTGTGGCCTAAAGGGATATGGGATGGGGAAGATGGCACAGTTTGCTTTTGGTTTCATTGCCAAAATATCCTCAGCAAGATTATGCTAGAATTATGACATGGGCATTTTTATGCACTATGGTCTTGTTGTCTACCAAAGACTTCCTACATGTAATTTAGGGGACACTCACATTCTCAGAGCTTCTCATTGGTTTCTCAATGTGAACATCAGAAATGACAAGCAAGATTTCTGGAAGGAAGGAAGGAGAAAACTTGACCACTGTTGTTAACCTCCTGCAATAACGGAAAATGCAGGCGCTTCTTCAGTGTGCTTTAGGCCGTATTTTCAGAGGTGCTCTTAGGGCAGAACTTCAGGGCAGGGGTCCAGGAAGCCACTTAGCAGAATGAGCAGAAGCCCTAAATGCAGCAGGAATAGCTTGTCGTATTTGATGTAAGTGAAGTAAAACACATTATTACCACTGAATAGGTCCCAACCTTGGCTGTCCAGATGGTGTTGGACTACTACTGGTGATGGTGCCTTAGGATCATGGGAACTGTAACCTAGCATCATCTAGGTATCCAAAGTTGAGCAAAGCTGATGTAGAGGGGCCTCCAGAAGACTGTTAAAATCAAAGACTACATGATCTAACAGCACCCTTGCTCTCTCAGTTCAAGCAGGGCAAAAGTAAGGCCTGGCCACTGCCCCATATGAACTGAATGTGCAACCATTAGAAAATGACTCAGAATAGTTTGCCATGTGTTTGGGTTCTGTGGCAGAGCTGCAGGAATCCTTTCGGAATGAATCAGTGATGCCCCAAAGATGGGGATTTCAAAATTCTCTGTTGTGCTTTTGGAGGTTCCAGTAAGAAATAAGAAAAATATTGGGAGAACAATAGACAAATAGGGAGACAGGAAAACAGAAGGCAATAAATTTAGCCAGTCTTTGACAAACTACTGTCTTTTGTAAACTCTCCCACAATATCACACTAAAGTTGTATCTTGTTTCATGAATAATGTTGTGATTTTCCCCACCCCCCATGCTCATTCCAATGTGTCCCATGTAAAGCAAGACTAACTTCCTTGGCAATATTTATGTCGGGATCATACTGATTAATTTAATATTCTGATTGGATGAGCAGCGAAGCTGTAATGGCTGTTACTTTCCCTGGCAAGAGGCTTAGGGAAGGTGATAATGAGATTAACATTCGGAGGACCTGATTTGCATTGCTCTGTATTTAATTACAATGTTGACACCATATCATATGCATTACAGATCGGGCAGAGGTCACTGTTTGACTGTTACCTGTAGAAACTATTAGTTTGTAATAGATATAATTTATGACGTTTTTTGAAAAGTACATATTATTACAATGAATTCTGAATGCACCTAAGATTTTGGCATCATAAATATTGGATATAGTAAATGATATAAAAATCCAAACACACACCACTAAAAAGAACTCTCATTCACCCTCTCCTTGTAATGAATGGGAATGGGGCATGAATTCCTATTTGCTTTGATTGAGTTTGCATGAAAAAACTATCTGGTGGGTCATCTCCTAAAGCAATAGAAAAGATAGAATGTAGCTTTGAGTGTATTGACCTAAAAATCCTAAGGTCATAAGCAAATAACAGTTGTAATTGAGCTACAAGAATTCATATTACTAAAGCACTTAGTAACATGCACTGTACATCTATTCTTTTCCTTGGCTGCTCCTTTCCTCAACATTTTGCCTTGAATTTCCTTCCCCAAATTTACATCTTCTCTCAGCTTTTTCCCCCTTTTCTCTGCTTGTCAGTCCAGGGTTCCTCTTCCTGCAGTCAACCTGCCCCTGGACCACTCGTATCACTATTCCCTTTACTTGGCTTTTGAAAACTCGATGTCTGTATTTACACCTCATCTCAGCTTATGCTCACCTCCTGCCAATAGGTCAACATCCCTCCCAGAAGCCACCTTGTTTTTCTTTACAGACAATTCTGTTTATGAGCCCATCTTATATTTCAACATTCTGCCCACTGACACTTTTCTCAATGCAAATATTTATTAACCTCCCACAACATCACAAGCGCTCATCCAATAGCTGGAGGTTTGCAGCTGGCAGGCAAGAAACATGCAGTGTATGGGCTATTATATAAAGGATTTCAACTAGGTTGGGAGGAATAAACAGCAAATGTAGCATTCTTGATGTGATTATAATTCTAGTTCTGATGTTGTCGATTCATCACAGAATAGTGGGTATCTAGAAAGTGGCTACTGGGCTGTACTCAAAACATCCACTGTGAATGTCAGTATCTATGAGGAAAGAAAAGAGGAAATCTTTGAAACTATATAATATTTCTGAGAGAAGCACCCCAAGTATTTGGAAAACTGCTTGCAGATGAAATTTCCCTGCCAGATAGATACCTGTAAAGGCCAGGGTATAAATGTTCTAAACAATAAATAAATAAATAAATATTATGATAATTAATTCAAAGAATAGTTTCCACAAAACCAAAACATTTCTGTTCTATATATACAATAGGTATAGAATATAAGCACTCTGGATGTGTGAAAAACATCATTTTACATTCATTTGCACAATAAAAACATTTTAAAATCATTCCACTTCATAGGACAAATTCAAAAACACAAGGGCAAATTTCCATTTGCATAATGGGGATTCCTATACTCTCCCGGGCATGACAGAATTTCACCCATTTTCACTAATATGGACAATTGACCTCCTTCCATAAGAAGTCTCATAATAATTGATTAAGGGATAACCATGGTTCAAAATGTTTAAATTCCAGGGTTTAAGCTTTCCCATTCCTCTTCCCTCCTTTTAAACCTATATAGTTGCGGACTGTTTTTCATCTTCTCAACTTGTCTAGAACTTGTTGTGAGTGAGAAAAGAAGGGTTAAGAACTGTTCATCTGACCAGCCACTTCTCTTTTGCCAGTCCTGCCGTACACATAGGGAGCAAAACCACATAGCTAGGAATTCCTTGCTCGCTGCAAAACCCTTGTTCCACCCCAATCTTGGCTGGAAGGCATTGGTAACAGAGGTACGCCCATCAAATAGATCTGCCATATATAATGAAGAAACAGCTATTCATATCAGTTTATTTCTTGGCCGTGTGCTGTGACTGCGGTTTCAGTTTCAGATACACAAATGCTAGCAGAGTGTGGATAAAAAGACCAACTCGATACTAGCCTTTCATCTTCTCTTTGGTTCCATTAAATATTTTCAGGAAATATGGTGAAAAGCCAACTTTGTCAGTTCCCACTGGGTTCCTCCCAGATGTTTTAGATGGAGAGAGGTTGTAACACGATACTTGGTAAATGCTGCACAGTGTTACTCATCACTGTATCAGTGACCTCTGCATCTTGGAAGCATAACTCGAGGCTGAGTTTGAAAAGAATCCCCTTTTAGCAGCTGTTCGTGCTCTTGGATTCCACTCTGCCTCACACATCAACAGGATTGCGCGTCATGTTAAAATGGCAGAATGTCCCTTCTTAGTGAGGATGAGCGTGCTGACACTTCTCCACTGAATATTTTGGTCCTAAGCTAAACCTAAAGAGGCTATACTTAGAAACAACTTGAAAATTGTGGTTAGCAACACGGGTGGCATTTGAGACTTCCAAATGAAACAGTGTAAAAAAGGATGGCATTTCAGATATTTATTGTTTATCAGGACTCCTCTCAAACCCAAGAACAAAACAGAGGCAAAGATGAGCCACCTTGGGTTCCCTGTGAGAGGAAAATATGCAGCATAAAAATGTAGTAACACTAACTACAACAACTACATACAACTATTTATGTAAGCCATCCTGAGGCTATGCGCTGGGATGGCATACAAATACTCTAAATAAATAAATAAACAAACAAACTCATGCATGTTGTCATGTGGAAGGAACTGCACATGTACTACAAAATCTCCACTGGCACCCTCATCAGAACCAGAGGGACACAGTCTCTGTGCATGACAGCAAACACGGATGCACACGTCCCCATATAGCATGACCAATGCACATCCATTTTTAAAATGTACACTTACAGTGAAAACTGTGTTTATGTAGATACCTTCACCAGCTACAATGATTTGCTAAGGGTAGTAAAATTCCGTGTTACCCAGTGGGCAAGGATTTCCTCATTCACTTCCATGGAATGGAAGGAGCAGCTCGGCACATTCGTTCCTTCACACACACAAATGGGTGTGCAATGGAATGAATAGCATGGCCTGAACATGCAGAAATGCTTTGTGTGCATCTGAAGCCCAGACTGGGGCACCCAGGGCCATGTCTAGGTTTTGCAGAGTCCACCTCCTCACTGCTGCCGCCAACAGCATCTTCCGCTCCCCTTCTGTTATCTTGCCAATGGAGGCACTGGAATCTGCTGCTTCCTTTTTCACCATTCCTAGTGTTGTCTGGGTCACAGCTAGAGGCAGATGGACGAGCAGGGGGCAACGGGGGAGAGAGGAAGCAGGTCTGGCTGCCCATGCTGGGCAATGGGCTCTTAGCAGGTGCCCAGTGATGCCAGGCCTGCTGGTCTATGTGGCCTCCTGAGAATACAGATTACCAGAGGCTGAGATAGTTGAGATTTCTCTCAAATATCATGGGGACAGTGCTTGTTCATAGGGAAATCCCACTTCTGCAGTTTCTTAGTTTTAACAAATGCTTGTAACCCTTTAATTTTGACTTTGTTCTTTCTTGACAGCTGTCAAAAATTGACCTGCCAAGAGAAACCACAGCAGCAAAAGAAACCAGAAGAGAAATAATCTTTTTTTCTCGGAGGAAGTGGCCAGTAGATCACCTCTTTTGTGATAAGATCTTCTAGCATGTTGTTTGCATTGTTGTTTTTGAACCTGACTCTTGCCCACCCTTTCCCAAGATCCTAGGTGTTCAGGAAAGTGGAAGAGTGTGAGCCATCCCTTCTTAATGGAGCACAGAGGTTTGACATCTGGCTGTCAAAACTCCAGCTCCTTTTAAAAAAGGGTTTTGTCAAGGGGAACTGGAGTACATTTTTAGTGGGAGTAAATGTGTTTATGATTGCATACGTACCTTTCAAAAATCCCTGAACTACCCTATTTAAAAAAGGTAAGGCAAGCAAACAAAAAAAGCAAAATATTTAAATAGGGTGGTGGTTTAGAGTTCTTTTACCTCCCTTACTTACAAAGTGTCCTATTCCATTGTACAACTAGTGACAGAAATGTATTTGCACCCACTGAAATCAATATCCAGTGATGGTAGTACTGCATAAATGTCTCTCTCTCTCTCTCATATCAATACTGTAATAGCCAATGGCCGAGGCTCAGTTTTTATTTATTCATGGCCCTTTTTACCCACTGTTCAGCTGTAAATGCTTCCAGACCAGAGTGGCTTACATAAGGCCAACAACAACCATGACACAACAGAAAAGGAAAGGGAAACATGACACAACACCCTAAGAATTCAGGACAGGCACTTGCCACATGGCCCCTGCAAAGCATCTCACACGACAGTCAGCTGTAGTCTTCTGAAAGGCTTTACCATGGGAAGCCCTTGTCTGTCTGTGAGTTTGTGTGTATGGCTAGAGGCCATGGAAGGCTAACTCCCCCCATTCATTCATTTAGTCGTTGTTTATCTATCACATTTATATCCCACCTTTCCAAAAAAAAATGTCCATTTGGTTTTATAACAGCAGTTAGCAAAAGAAAAATCACAAGATAACAAAACAAAGCCCATCCCTATTAATTAATATCAGCAGGTAAAACCAAAGAGTTTAGAAACAGCCATTGGGAGAGAAATCATCAGAGCACAGTAGGCCTCTCTCAGAAAAGTTCCCGAGGTGACTACAGGGAAGTCTCCCTCCCACACTCCAGATAAGCATAATTCAAATATTTGTGGGATGCAAAGGCACTGCTCTCCATCAGCACCCATTTAATGAGCAGGCAGTGAGCTATGAAAGACAGCAGTCCTTAAGATATCCTGCCCCCAGGTTATCATTTTTAGTCAGCACAGAAGGACAGCCACACAGTGGGTGGCTAACTGGTTCATTCAGAGGGAAGAACAGGTGTGCTGAGTTAGCATCTGAACATTACTTTTTTTACTTTTGAACCCTGTCCTACCTTGTTTCAAAGAGAGCAGGGGATGGGTTTCTACCATTTAGTCCCCAAATGGTTCTGTATGGTGGGTTAAATGGAAAGGAAGTGACCATCTCAAGGTCAGCTACTGAGCTTGCATAGCTGGGAAGGCATTTCAGCCCCAGTCTCCCCAGTCCATACCTGACAGATGACCCCCTTGTTGCAGGCAAGGCAGACGTGACAATAAGGTGAGGGTATGAGATAAGGAACAAGGCAGCATCATTTCCTCTTATTTAAAGCCAAGTTAGCAGCCAATAAAAGACAACAGATGTGTAGTTGCTCCATTGATTAGCAGAACTTGTGTGGGGCAAAGTGTCCTCAGCCATAGATTTATGAGCTCAAAACTGCTTTCCAGTCACACCCTGGACGTTATGCATCTGCCTGCCCAGCACCAGTCATTTCTTTTGTTTTTCCGTGTTGGTAGGAGATCCAGGGCATCTTGATTATGAAACTGCAGAGACTTGGCATTTATGCTCATACAGTCCCGCTAATTGCCTGAGACTATTTACATCCATCAGGGCAATGTTTTATGGCTTTCAAACTGAGTGTAAAATGAATAAATAACATCATTCCAATCACTATCCAGCTTTACTGCAGGAGATGTGGTAGCTAATCTGAGAATAATGGGATGAACAAAGGGCTACCAGCCAATGGACATCTGTCAAGCTACAGGTTCAGCTTGATAGAACACAATCTGTGGCATTCATAGCCAACTCTTGTCCCTAGTGCTACAGCGAAGTGTCTTTGTTTTTAAACCTGGTTAAAAATAATTTTCACCCCCAGAAATAACTGAATTATTTTTCAGATGTGGGGAAGGACAAGGCCTTGTTGTTTAAAAATGGTTTTCCATCCTATTTGCATCATCTACCTCAAATGGTAACATGAAAGCAATGGTCATGCTTATTCATTGCACTCCAGGTGTGAGGGCAGCCATTTCCACAAAAGGTAGCCCAGATTGCACCTATCCAGCCATAGGTCACCAAGCTGGGGCATGTATGCTACAGGTGGCGTGGCATGAGACATTCAGAGAGAAACTGGACAGCCATCCGAGTGGGAAGGTGTAAATTGGTGTCCTGAACCAGCAGAGGTTGGACCTGCTGGCCTTCTTGGCCCCTTCCAGCACTACTATTCTCTGATTCTATGAGTTGCAGGATCAGAATTAAGAAGGAAGGACCTTCAGATCTTGCTGCCACTGAAAACCAGCCTACATTCCTACCTACTTGTCTAGGATCCTGGGCCTTCCTGCTTTCCAGTTCAGCAGATGCGAGATAAAAACATGTTTGGGCACAGAGAAGAGAGGGTGCTGCGTATGTGGCATTGTGGACATAAGAGTTACAGCATCTTATAATTTTTATTGATTAATTAATTAGAGTTATAGTCCACATTTTTCCTACAATGAACTTAAAGTGGCTTACATCATTTTCCTCCTCCTCTCAATCTTATCCCCACAACAGCAACCCTGTGAGGTATGTTGGGCTGAGAGTCTTTGACTGGCCCAAAGTAATCCAGTCAGCTCCATGACTGAGCGGGGCCTAGAACCCATTGCCTGAGTCCCAGCCCCCCACTCTTAACCACCACACCACACACCTAAATTTGCATTGTGCTACAGTGGCCAGTAGAACTCTTATGGAGGACAGTCCTCTGTTTGAAGGGCTGCTGGAGAAGCGCCCGCTCTTTGAAGGGCTGCCCTGGCCACATTCATTCAAAAATAAAGAACGATTAAGTGCTGTCACCCACCAACAGTCAGTGCCTGAACAACAAAGTGAAAAAGAGTCTCCTTGGGTCACCTGATAACTCTTGCATACTCTGGTGAGATATACTGTTTTAACATTTAAATTGTGACACTTATTTCTAAATTTGTCCCTACACATATCTATTAGTATATGCATTTGCTATGCAAAGCACAGACCTCTTTGGTGAGGCATATTCACTGATGGGGCAATCCACAAATGCCCACCTTATTGGTTGCACACCTGATAAAAAAGATGGGCTGCACTTCTACGAAAATGTGGCTGATTTCATAGGCAGAGCAGATGGGAAAACCCATAAAGGAAAACTCGAAGGAAACTCTACTGAGGAGTTCCATCACACCGAGGCTCTCAAATGTCCCTATGGCTTCTAGAAGGCCCTGTCTGCATGGGACTACCTAGGAGAAGACAGCAACTCAGGGGAAAAGTAGGGAGGGAAATAGCCTAGCTGAAAGTAATGAAGCAGTATGGCAGAGAAGCAGGAAAATGAGGAGTTGGCAGGGTGTAGCCTGGAGTGGGAAACATCAGGATCCTTTGCCCTGAAGCTCTTATGATCCCTCAGCATGAGCTATGCTAGCTAGGACTGATGGGAGCCGTAGGCTAAAATGTCTGGAGGCCTACGCACTTGCTCACACTTAGTGTATATAAATCTTCAGGAAATTTTCTGGGAAAATTGCTTCCTTTGAGCCCATTTGCGCTAGGCTTTTTCCCAGACAGCGAACCATTGTGATTATAGAGGAATCACCATAGCTCATTCACTCACATTCCATGGGTGATCCAGACAACAGTGTCATCCTTTTCCTGTCCTCCTGTTTTTCCCAGCAATTCTTCCAACTTTTTGCTTAACATAGGAAATCCATTAAGGAAGGAAAGAGCAGAACAACTGCACATTTTCTTGGATGGTGTGGACAATAAGATGTGGAATTGAAGCAGGTTGTGAGGGGTGGTATTCCAGGGAAAGATGGATGATGTGTTAGAGCTGCCTCCTCCTTTCCCAGTGGCTTATCATGAATTTCTTCCATAGAGTCATATCCTGCAGCTTCTTCCATCTCTTCAAAATGGCATGAGCAGCCACTTCATTATTTCTTTTGCTGCTTTACTCCAGGAACACAATGCTTTGCGCATCGATACTGCCATCGTCTGCTTAAGTTTGAAGTTCATTTTGACACTTTTTTTTAAAAAAAGTGTTTCAGTGCTTCTGCAGAAAAGCAGACTTAAATAAGTAGGGTCAATAAAGATTTTAAAAATGTGTGCGATGGCTTTGCAATGGTGGTGATAGAGTGGAAAGCTGGAGGGGGTCAGTACTGAGGTGTTCTCTTAATGTAGCAGTAATGTGATGCTGAGGGGCACGGGATTGGCTCAGTCCTAAAGGGTACAATCTTCCCTTGTACCCTTTCTTTCCTACAAAATGGGTACAATCTTCTTGAAACACTTTCATGTTGTAAGCCATTTTATCATTTGCTTATTATTTACTCCTGAAACACAGTAACCAGTTTGCCTGTGTAGCTTTTTAGTTGTTCTTTTTAAGCTAAATGTAAATATATCTTAGTATTATTTCAGAAGAACATACTTGTGCAAGGACTGTACATAGCCCCCCAAAAAATCAAAACCAAGGAGACAACTTCGTGATGAAGGTGAGGAATGGGGGAAAAGGTACCTTTGCGGGATGCAGAGCGATGGGAGGATCAAAGGGAAGGGCAGGGGAATGCATCCTGGACACAGTCTTTCATGGACTGCCTACCTTGACCAGATGGGAAATCTATGGATACTGAAAAAACAGGGCTTGGTGTAGATTGTAGGTTGAAAAAGTGCTGGCAAAAACGGGATCCATGTAGAAAAATCAAATGTGAACCACAGATGGAAAGAAGGAGATAAGAAATATACTGTATGGTCAAATGCAGCTGTCCTTTTCGTCTACACACACACACAAGCCTCCAAAGCAATTCACACAATACCTTAAAAATCATCTGTTACTAAAGCATAGATGTCAATCACTAAAAGCACAATTAAAAGTAAATAAAACAAAATTATACACTGCAAAACTCTTACATTATGCAATCCCTAGCAACAACAGGGCAAAACTAATAAAGCAGTTCCAAGCACACTGTGCAATGAAATAAATTTCAAAGTCCTATGTAATCAATTGAGCCTTAAACATCCAGTTCAGTGTGGGAACAGAAGGAGCCTCACATATGTTGAGAGACTTTGTGAGTAAGACATTTTTGCCAGCTCTCTTGCTTACCCCTTTCTTGCCAACTCCCCTTTCTTCCCTTTGAAAGAAAAGTTTGTTTTAAAGAAAGATCTGTTGTAGAAAGCCAGTCTGCTCATGCTTTGAGCAGACTTCTCCAGCCTTCTGCTCTCCAGATGTGTCAGACTACTACTCCCATCATTCCCAGTCAGCATGGCCAGGCACTGTACTTTTAGAAAACCTAACTGTTGCATACCTTTGTGGATTCTCAGCTTTATTCAACACAGTTCTACTCCTAAGAAGGTTTAGAAGCCCTTCCTCACTGAAATACTGCAGACTTCATTCCCACACCGGTGTTCTGCTGCTCCAGAGGGCCTTTCCAAGAGTCTGAATGGATTTTTCTCCCCTCTTGATTACAGAAGTCAGCTCAACGAGTGATATTAGAAGCATTCATAACAAGGGATATTTGTCTTGCTTGTTTGCAAATCCACTCTCGACAGAAAGAATAATAGTAGCCAAGAAGTACCTAGATATTTTGTATGTAGAATGTAAATAGCAATCATTACTGGCTTGTTTTACAAGATCATGCTTCTCTCTATATGTAATCTCTTTCCTACAACTGAAAATGAAGATTTTAAATCATTCAGCATTTTTACTGACAGTTATGGTCTATAAAATTACCTTCAACTGGGCTCTCATTTCAAAACCACTTTTATCTGTATACTATATTCAGCTTAAAGTACTCACATTCCTAAATGAACCCCGACAGTATGTATTCTGATTTTATCATGTGTTAATTTAAATCAATGTTTATAATGCCGAGACATATTTTGATCTTTCAAATCCAGCTTTTAAATACCCAGTTCAAAGTTCTAAGGGCAAGAGGGAATTGGGTAAATCTGCAATCCTATACTCACATACATTATGTAGGACATACCTGGCTGGCTGTCATTAGGCAGGAATCCAGGAGCCACATCCCAGGCATCCTCAACAACAATAGGGCATTGCCAATGACTAGGGTTGAGTAATTTCCCACCAAAAAGCCCTCAGCCCAGCCTCCAGGTAGCCCAGCCTCCCAGGTATGCATGGAAAGGACCTGAATTCAAATGTGCCAGTTGGCACTCACAGCAGGAATTTCAACCCACTAAGCAGTTTTCTTTGCTACCTGGTCAGCCAGGGTATAAGAGGGAACCCCGCCATGCTCCTGGGGTTGATTGCCATTTTGCTGTGATCAAACTTACTCTTGAGAATGAAATTCCATCTGGTTCCATCTCTCACCCTTGCCATGCTTCATTGGGCCAACCCCTTGAATCCAACAATTAGATCATTTTCCATTGAATTCAGTGAGATGTATGTCTGAGCAGATGTACACTGGACTGCATGTAACGGAAAGCTTATAAGACTACATGCCGCATAATTTGCAATTATGGGACAGCAACTCCTGTGCACATTGGTAGGTCTATGCAGGCATTCACCTTCACAGCAAGCCCAGCTCAAGACAGGATTAGGGAGTGCACTCAAGCTGCACCTTTAAGCATCCCTGTGTGCCCAGCTGCTAAGACTTTGCAAATTTAGCATGAAGTTCTGAAAAGGGCTTTGTAAGCATGTCTACCTAAACATGCTTGCAAAGTTCCTATGAGAGGAAACCTGGGTGTTAACTAGGCACATGGGGATGTGCAGGGTAGGTCTGGAATGCCTGACACTGTCCCACTCCCCGTACCTCTGCTCATGTGCAGAAGACCGCATGCAGACTGCTAGGTTTCACTGGAAGAGCTAGTCACAAGGAATATTGGCAGTTTGTGAGAAGAACCCAGTCTGGAGCCTCCTACATGGAGAACAACCTGAAAATATTAGACTGGCAAGAAGTAAATATTAATGTATTTGCTCTTATGTACTGTTAAGTCATCTCAGACTTGCAGAGACCCTAAAAATGAGTGGCCTCTAAAATGTCTTGTTCTTGACAGCCCTGCTCTGCTCTGGTAGTCAAGGCTGTGACTTCCTTTACGGAATTGCTCCATCTTGCATTTGGTCTTCTCTTTCTTTTCTTCTTCCACCTTCAACTTTTCCTAGCATTATTTTTTTCTCCAGTGAGACTTGCCTCCTTATGATGTGCCTGAAGTGTGACAGCTTCAGTTTTGAAAAGTTTGCTTCCAATCAATGTGTACTCAGAGGATTACTTTGAAAAGTCATCTTGTACTTTCCAGATTATTACTCTGAAATTGCCAGGAGAATTTAAGGACGAAGGTTTTGAATGAGACCACACAGTGGTTAGAATGCATGTGTTATGGTTCCATATCTGAAACTAAGCAAATTGAGGTGCGTCCAACAACTACACAGAACAACAACAAAAAATGTTCTGTATGCCGCACTCAGAGCCAAACTAGATATTGTCTTTAATCTGCATCATGCAACTATATCAGCACTGCTGTTTTCTTTATTCAAAAATAACTGAAAGGGACTGGATCCAGCCCCCGCTATGGTCCTTGTACATATCAGGCATCCCACGCCTGCAATTTGCACGTGGAAGGATGAATGAAGACTTCTAAGTCATACTTAGAATTAAGGAGGGGACGAATTCTGACAGGTTCATCCCATTCGTGGGCTTCTTCCTGTGCTTGGCCTAGCCTTCCAAAGAGAGCCGAGTTGAGATGAAGTCCTCAAACACACACTGTGCCTGGTTGCTCAGCTGGTAACCTTCTTCTGCTTCTGCAGCAGCAGCTCGGAAGGTGCAGAAGAGAGACACTGCTTGGTGGTGGTCAGGGAAGTTGCTTTCCTGGCAGGGGCTCCTCAACGGGTCACCCCACAACCAGCCCGCTGCAGCATGACAAGTGGCCACCAATTTGAGCAGCTGCTCTGACATGTGGGGAGGCACTGCTTCAGGCTGGGGAGTGGCTGCTTTCCTGGCAGGCGCCCCACAAGTGAGTGCCTCACACTCCCTTGGGGTGAGAGTGGCTGCCATTTGTGTGGCTGCTCTGGCATGCAGGTGAGTCCTGCTTGTACAGCACATGGGGCTCTACTCCAGGTGAGCGCCTTGCGAACTCTGGGCACGCCCACCAGGATTCTGGGTCTCCACAAAGCGGATCAGAGTTCAAGGAGCCAAGCCCAGGGAATCCAAGCCTAGCCAGCATAGCTAATGGTGGGGGAAGTGGCAGGCCAAAACATCTGGAGGACCACAAGCTGCCCACTTCTGAATTAAACTGTTCTGCGAGTTACCATGTGTATCATGATTATCCTAAGCATAACAATATGAAAAAACTATCATATTTAGCATAACCAGTTTTTGCTTCCAGATAAGAACCAGGAAGTAAGTAATGGAAACACCCACTGCTTCTAGAGAGAGAGGGTGTCTGCAGCCAGTGAGAGCTCAGTAAGAAGTCCCTGTTCAAATGAAACTTGGAAGGGGTGGCTGGATGGCTGGCTTTCAGCAGAGTCTGCTTCAATTTGCAGGGTGCAGGTCATGAACCTTGAAACATAGTGGCAGTAGCGACTGAATAGTGAAGACAGAAGAATAACCAATTATAAGTAGAGAGAAATGAAAGTCAGGCAGTCGGCGGGGGGGGGGGGGGGCAGGGGTGTCTGAGGCCACCTAGCACAATGAACCTCAAAGCTCCAAACATAGCCCAAGCATGGAAAACCTAAAATGAAGGGTTTAATCGCAATGCAGTGGTGGATGAAGAAGAGTCTGTGAAAATGAAACTGTTTCTCTATTTTATTAGAGAAAGGGGGAGAGAAATAAGTGAGATACTTGCACAAACATTCCTCAAGCACAGTGTATTTTGGCTACAATAATAGGTTGTTGTGATGCCCTTGCAACCCCAGACAGAATTAAGGAATTAAGCAGTGGAAAGATATAGTTTTTTCATGCAGAACCAAGCAATAGGGGAAGGCAATCAGCAATATCGCACTATTTTAAAGATGCTAGCAGCCAGGTGCAGTTTGGAGATATTAGAGGTTCCTTGTTACGGGACAAGAGAGTGGCTTCCTCACATGCCAGAGCAGCTGCTCAAACATGACAAAATGGTTTTTTAACCATTGTTGGCCTGTACTATCTGAACCTAGTCATGGTATTATAGCATGGTAAATTTGGTCGTTAGAAACCATGATACAAAGCAATAGTTTGTCCTATGGTTTCTCTGCACCATTGTGGTTTATCTTATCGTGTGAACCCTCAGTCATGGTTCCCATTTTCTTGGCATGCAACTACCACAGAATCTTCTGGAAAGAATGGCAACTTCAGGAGCCTCTCCAGCCATCTAACCTCTATGTGTGCACCAACAAGGAAGCATTCAACACAGGCATGGGATGATGCACCTTAGGATTGAAGAGAGCCAGTGTGGCGCAGTGGTTCAGAGCTGGGACTGGGACTCAGATGACCTGGGTTCAAGTCCCCGCTCAGCCATGGAGCCAACTGGGTGACTTTGGGCCAGCCACAGACTCTCAGCCCAACCTACCTCACAGGGTTGTTGTTGTGGGGATCAGATGGAGGAGGAGATGTAAGCTGCCTTGAGCCCTTTGTAGGAAAAAGGCAGGCTATAAATCGAAAAATAAATAAAATAAATAAAATTTCAGGCACAGTGAATTATGGGATACATGCCAACAGAGCAGGGAGCATGGAAACCACAATAAAGCAGAAATCATGTTTCATCTGTCAGGTAGCTGATGGTAACCCCCTCCTCCAGTGAATCATGGTATTGTGTGAACACAGCCAGTGCGTAAAATGCAGGATACCTGTCTATGAGAGTGTATGCTAAAAGAATCAGGCTTGACATTAGAGAAAGACTTAGAGATTTACAGGGTAGCTGAGTTGTCCAAAGACAATATTAGAGCCCTGAAAAGACAGACAGAAAAAACTGTATATATAGTGCAGAAAAAAGGGAGGAGGAAACAAATATAAGGATTACAGTGAGTAATGTTAAGTACTGCGTACAGAAATATGTGAGACCAAAGCAGAGTTCCCCAGCTTATGGGAAGAAATGCCACAACTCTGAGAAATGTAATCACTCTGTATCTAAGTGTCTTTCAAAGCAAAACAAAACAACCAGAGCTACACTGTAAATATGGAGAGTGACAGTGAATGTGAAGATGTTCTGCCACTAACAGATCAAGTAGTAAACAAGCTGCAGGAAAAATCAACAGGGCAACATAAGCAAGTGTATTCACCCATGTGCCTAGGGAATAAAAAGTTACCATTTTAATTAGACTGTGGTATCAGTTGTCACATTACCTCCATGCACCTAGTGAAGCTCAGTAGTCCATTGGAAGAGAGAAATCAGCTTTTAAGAATGTATAATTACACTACAACCAAACCAGTAGGAAAATGCAAACTCAAATTTCTAACCCAAAGACAAACAAGAAATGCAGGCTATAATTTATGGTTGACCAGAGAGCAGTACCACTGTTAAGCCTTAAGGTAGTCCAGGCTATGAAAATGATGAAGATACAATTTCAGCACATACTAACATTGTAACATAAACTGATGAAAAATTGAGATGACACTGGAAAGTGGAATCAAGACAGGATTCAGAGGAGTTTTAGGGACGTGTTTGAGGGCATTGGATGGCTAAATTGTGCTTATACACTAGAGAATGATGCAAGAGTGAAGCTAATGAAGTTACCTAAGAGGAGAGTACCATAGCACATACTCTGAAAGAAGAGATATAAAATCTAAAATGGGAGAGAAATATGCAAGCAGTGGAGAAAAAATACAAGCATTCCGGTAGTGAATTGAAAATCATCAGGGAAATTCAGAAAATACACAGATCCAGTGTGGTGTAGTGGTTAAGAGCGTGGGACTGGGATGCAGGCAACGTGGGTCGTAGTCCCTGCTCAGCCATGGAGCCCACTGGGTGACTTTGGGCCAGTCACAGACTCTCAGCCCAACCTACCTCACAAGGTTTTATTTATTTATGCATTTATATGCCGCTTCTCTATAACAACATCACCATGTTGTTGTGGGGATAAGAAAGGAAAAGGAGGCAAATTATGTAAGCCACTTTGACTGTTTTAAAAATAAAAAAGGCAGGATATAAATCCAATAAATAACCCTTCAACAATGCACTAAGCATGCCATTTGCCATTGCTCACTATTGAATATATATTGTCAGACTGCCAAAAGCAGGACTATTTTCTACCGGTAGTGGCAAAATTGGATTTTGGCATACTGACCTGGGTGACGAATTCAGCTACTGAGAACACTGGAGATCTCACGGGTTAAGAAAGCCAGTGGCATCAGACCTGCCCCTCAGGTATATCAAAAGAGGTTCACACAAGCCTTGAAAGGTGTGAACGGAATTTTGGCAATAACGGATGATGTACTGATAGCAGGAAATGTGACCATAATTATAAACTAACAGCACTTCTGAAAAGATACAGAGGAAGGATGATCCAGTAGAGCAGGGGCAGATGCATTCTGAAGGTCACAAAAATACTATACATTTGACATTTATTGACCTCAAGTGGACTGAACGTTGATCCAGAGAATGTAATCGCTATTCAAGACATGCCATGACCAGAAGATATCAAGGAAGTTCAACTACGTAGCTAAGTTTTATAAATGTATCTCAGAGAACTGAGATCATGAAGAAACTCTGTGAGAACTGAGAGCACAGTTCTCAAAAGGTAAAGGAGATGATTGCAACAGATCTCCTCTTGAAGTATTATAGTCCAATGTCATGCATCAGAAACAGGACTAGGGAGTACCTTGCGGCAAGGAGGATGGCCAAGGGAATTTGTGAGCTGAGCCTTATTGGAAACAAAAGACAATTGAGCCCAAATTGTGTGTGTGTGTGGGGGGGGGGGGCAATTTGCAATACTTTTGGAATGGAAGAGATTCACCAGTGCACATATGGACACACAGTAGATGTCTAGAAAGTCCATGAACATATGGAAAATATATTGGAAAATGCCCTCAGTGCCTCGAAGCATCTACAACACTGAGACCTAGTGTTCAGAAGCCCTGAGTAAAACATACCTACCAGGGGTTGCCATGGAGAGATCAATATGGCATAGAACTATCCACCTCTGAGGAAAGGCTGACAGTCTCTAATGAACAGAGGAACACAACAACCTCCAGAGACTAACATTCATGATACTACAAGTTTACCATAAACAAAAGTTCATGTACTACAGAAGATAACAGAAGACATCTAAGTAAACCAACAGAAGAATCGGGGTAATGCCATAAATTCAAATGAGGAAGAAGTACATAAGTAGCAGCAGATTCTGCAGGATGAGGCAGGCAGAAAATCTTTGTGGTGCCCAGACCAGGATAGAGACATGCCAGAGTATAGTCCAGGAGAGATGACTGAAAAAGAAGAGACTGCAGCAAAGTCATGTCTTGAGTCTAGAGGGATGCAGAATAAAGGATGGTAGCTGAAGGATGCCATCACTGCCCCAGACACATTCAAAGGGGGCAAGTTATTAAGATACCAGCAAGACTGCATGAAAAATTTAAAAAATGTTAAAGTTCTCTGTTTCAAAATGGGAGGTAACTATATTGAAAGAACAAGTAGATTTAGCTAGAGTGGGTCAGTGGCTTCCTGGGAGGGACCAGAAAAAGTTAAGGGCACTATGCACAGCCTCTGACCAAAGAAGGGCTAGCACCCAAGAAAGCTCTGTTTATGAAGTCACTATTTAAATGTTTATTTTGTTAGTATGCTTGGATCTGACAGTGCTTGGATGCAGTCCACCAGCTCCGAAACACTAAGTGCTGTTGTGACATACAATAATCCTTATTGGATATAGTAAGGCAGAAACAGTAAGGCTCTCTCAATGGTTATTTTTTGGCTAGACTTGGATTGGAGAGGCCATCAAACAAAAGACATATTAAGTTAGGGGATTCTCTTCTAAGAGCTGAAGTAGAGGACTGTTTCCTCTGTAAGCACAACATATAGGGGCTCTAGCTAAGGTTGAGGCAACACAAATTACAATTGCTTAACTTAGTGTTAGATTTTAGCCACTGTATGCAATCCAAAATGTTTATGTGCCTATTTATTTGTCTGTTTATCATGCTGCATGCCATGTATTTTATATGCACGTGGTGATATTGAAGACCTTCAAAGCACATTCTGTCTTGGCTGGCAACAAACTAGGACACTGCAAATGATAAAAAATGGACAAAGATGAGACTTACTCCTCTCCTCCTTTCTCTCTTAAATATTGTATTCTGTATTCTATCAGCAGGCATAATTAATAAACATGATTTAAAAGCAAAGTGTACACAAATAATAAAGTTTGGACTATTTTCATGATAGGGATGTTATTAAACATAAATCAAGACTTGAAAGAGCTTTTCGTTCACTGAAAACTTTCAAATAGTGATAGAGTGTAGGTCTGATTACACTAACACATTAAACTGGAGTAAGACTTCAAGTACATTCCTGTTGGGCTAGTCATAAAAAGAGATCAAAGGGAAAAAGAAGACATTCTGATATGTGTATGTTAATATCAAGCTAAATATATTTGCCTGCAAGTCCAGCATCATTTTAAAGCTCTTTTACTAGTGGCATAAATTTATTGAAAGCAATGAAAAAGGAAATCCATAAAGAGCATTAAGAGGGAAGGAATAGCAAATAATCCAAGTGCATTCATTAAAAACGGGGAATGAACAACACAAGTAGGATATGCTAAGAGGTGAAATTATCTCCAAAATCTCATCTGAGATATTTTATGGATAATGTTTTTCAAATATTCACTAGGTGGTATTATTTTATCATCATCATCACCATCATCTATAGCTGAACTTTTCTTTATTCAGCATCAGCTACATCAGTGTACATTTTCCAGTAATGGACTGCTCAGATGAAGCAGCAGTCTATATTTGCATCAGAACAGATTAAATTTTATATTCATTTGAATTACTCAAGTCAATAACATAGATTTTGGTTTTGAAATGTGAATGTTGAATTTTGAGAGTGAACCCCAACTTGGACATCAGCACCTGACTTGCAAAGACTGCTAGTTTTCACTGGCAAAGGAACAGAATCTGCTACCACATCCAGGAGCCACAGGTTAGCTTGGGCAGAGCTGGGGCAGAGCATGGGACAGAGAGCTCCAGCCCTGTCTGCCAGCATCAACGGCTGGAGGCAGCAGCCTCACTCTGCTTCATTTTAGGGCCAGCCCTACCCTAGAGTCCCATTTCACAGCAGGAATCCTAAAACTAAATGTGTACAACCTCATGTGCAGCCTGATTGTTCCTTTCAGATAATCTACCTGTTCAGGGCTAAAGCAGATGTTACTCTCTATTTTAGTTATTTTACTCTCATGTAAGCATGATAGGCCCAAGACATTCTGGAACACTAGCATGACCCTTCTTACTGGGACCAATTTGGATCAGAGAGCCTGGGCGTACAACCTGCACTGCAAAATATTTCAAAATAGTAATCCGTTAAAATAAATACATTTCTATTTTGCAGTATTTATTTATTTATTAGATTTCTAATCCACCCCTTCAGTCATACGACTCCCTGGGCAGGTTACAACAATAAAACCATGTAATACAATATAAAAACACAAATCACAATTACAGTAAAACAATAAAATAATCAACTAATTAAAACACACCCACTTAACAAGAAGTAGTAATTTCATAAACGGAATACCCCATTGTTAAAATGCCAATCAAAACAAGTTAACAATTAAAATACAGTTGAAATTTAAAAAGTATTTGCCTGGTACCAAAAAGAGTATAAAGAGGGTGTCACAAGAACCTTTCAGGGAAGCTTGTTTCAAAGTGGGGGGGGCCACTCCTGAGAAGGCCCCTCTTCTTGTTACCACCCTCCTTATTTCCTGAGGAGGGGGCTCCCTCAGAAGGGCCTCAGACGTGGATCTAAGGTGCTGGGTAGGTTTGTAAGGGAAGAGGCGCTCCTTTAGATACCCTGGGCCCCAGCCATTTCAGGGCTTGAACTGGGCCTAGATCTCAACTGGAAGCCAGTTAAGATGGTAGAGGACTGGCTTTATATGATCCTATCTGCCAGTATAGCTGCCCTGCTCTGGACCAATTGAAATTTATGGTCCATCTCCAAGGGAAGCCTCACATAAAGTGCATTGCAATAGTCCAGGTGAGAAGCTACCGGTGTGTAGATAACTGTTGCAAGAACCTGTCTGACCAGGTATGACCACAGTTGATAATCAGCTTTAGCTTCCAAACCCACCTGGAATTCAAGGGATAATTCAGGGTCCAGGAGCACTCCAAACCTGCGAGCCCTGTCCTTTAGGGGGAGTGCAACCCCGTCCAGGACAGACAAGATGTCACTCATCTGAACAGATGAACCTCACCACCAATAGTATCTCTACTTTATTTGGATTAAGTTTCAGTATATTAGCCCTCATCCAATCCATTACTGAGGCCAGACCTTGATTCAGAACATCTAGTGCCACACCTGTGTTCAGTGAAAAAGAAAAGAAGAGCTGAATGCCAGCAGCATACTGATGACAACCCAGCCCACACCCTCTGATGACCTTGCCCAGCAGTTTCATGCAGATGTTAAAAAGCATGGGGGGAGGGTACAACAGAAACTGTGGAATTCTGTGGCATTAATGTCATGGCGCAGCGCAATAATCACCCAGCACTACCTTCTGGACACAGCCACTCCCAACTCAACCAACCTGTCCAGAAGGATACCATGGCTGATGGTACCAAAAGCAGCCGAGATATCCAGGAGAACCAACAGGGTCACACTCCTCCTGTCTCCCAGCATAGGTCATTCCACAGGGCTCCCAAGGCAGTTTCCCTTCTGAATACAGGTCTGCATCCCAACTGAAATGAGTCAAGATGGTCCATCTCATCCAAGAGTGTCAGGAGTTGGCCAGGCACCACCTGCTCAAACACCTTGCCCAGGTGTCTAGAGTTGTTCACATACCCTGGGTCCAAGTTGGCCAGGACTGGTGAAATAGCAGCTTCTTTTAACAAGATTATTAAGATTCCCTACCCATCCTAGACTCCATTTCTCATTAGACTCACTTGCTATGGGACTTCGCTGATCATTGTTCTGAGTTTGTCCAAGATGCATGTTTGGCTACCTTTGACTTTTGCTTCCTTTATAATTAAGAATTCGACTTTCCCCCAGAGCTCCAATAGTTGCCACTTTGTCCACTAGATCTTGCCTGTTGGTTAGCATCAAGTCAAGTAAAGCTGTTCTTCTGTTAAAAGAAAGGTAACAAAATGCAAAGGTGGCTGGGCCTCCTGAATATTTAACGGTTAAATATTAATAGAGAAGAGAGAGCTGTGGCCGGCACCAGTGCATAACAAGCGATCAAGATTCCAGTCATTGCCTACAACTCCTATTTCCACACAGTCCTGCCCTCCTTTGTAATCCTCATTCAATGTGTATCTGGCCAGTTTAGGAGCAGAAGCTGCTGCTCAGTGCTACAGACAAAAAAGTGATGGGTAATGACCACTGATATATATACAACAGATGTCTAAAACCCAAGGGCTGTCAAACAGGTTGACAAGATAGTGTTGACACACACATCTTACACATCTAGTGACTGCCCAAAAATATGAAGATAGACTGATGGATGCAGACAGTCACCTCATGGTCAGTGTCCACATTCATCAGTGTAACATCATAATTTTGGACAATCACCAGAATCCAGTAACATCTCCTTGTTTGTAATGGCATCTCCATTTCGGACATTCATGGTAATACTATGTTATGTATGTGTGCACATGAGTTTTAAATGTACACAAATAAAGAAAACTGAAATTCAGTACTGCTCTGTGTTTTATCCTATGTGTGTATGTGTAGGGAAGGGGAGTAAAACGTAAGAACAAGAAAGAAAGAAAATCCTCCTTCAGGAAATCAGTACCGACTAGTAAGTTAGTATCAAATTTAATTTCAGCCTGAGCAACACACCACCTGCTTCTTTTATAGCCTGGCAAAAAAGCTATTTGAGGAACTGCAGCCTGTTTGTGGTTTATACATCAAAGTCCAAAGATAATTTAATTATATAAACAAGTAAATCATATGATTCAAGAGAAAGCCCTCACTTCAGAATAATGCTGTTTAATCTTTGGGAGATCTTCATACACACTGCACCTCAGGACTTTCTGACACCCATTTTTGTCTCCCATTCCCTCTCTTCTTGCTGCCAGGAGCAGCATTTCCTGTCCTGAGACCTGATGGATGTTCTGTGACACAGGTTGCTCACCTCCGAGGAGGAAGCTATGATCATCTGAGGAACTGTATTCAGGTGCCATAGCTGGCATATTAGCCTCATCCAGGGAAAGATCTATCTGTGTAGCTCGGTTCCTGACAATCAAGCAATCAGCAATCATGCACTTTGAGTGTTCCTGTAAAATGATCCCAAATTCTCAAGGCATTTTTCGCCATTTTAAAGGAAAAATCAAAGAACTTACTTCCTGCTAGTCTTCTGCCGCCTCCTACCTTTTCAGGAAAAAAACAACTTCTTGAGCACAAGTATGGGAAGATGATGGGATACCCAGGAGAGTCTGGTGACTCCTCTGTGGATGGTGCTCTTAATCCATGGCACCTTTTCTTTTCAGCTTTATAGGGACTGTCCATCCCCAAGTGTCATTCCCCAAATAGGTTCACTACATGGAGCACCATGAACTGCTCCTACAAAGAAGCAAAGAACAGTGGCAGCAGATAATAAGCCTCACGAATGTGGGAATCCCACACTCCCCTGGGGAAACAGGTAAATGTGGCTGTTAATGTCACTTCCCGCTGGTGGCCAGTAGGTTGCCATCATGATCCCCAGGGGTGACATATCCTGCCGGTACCACTTCCAGAGAAATGAGTGACCCACGACATCTATCTCGACTTTGTTGGAGTCCTCTGTTGGCTCTTACTGCATCCTCCTTCTCCCTTTATCTGCGGGGGAAAGAGAACCCACAGTAGAAGGTTAGGGATATGAACAAAACTAAGGTGATCCATCTGCTCAGACTGGACACAGACTTTGGAAAAGTTATGACTGACTCATAAATTGATGTTGTTTGTCATATTTATAGCCCACTCTTTTTCCTTCAAGGGATTCAGAGCAGCTAACACAATCCTCCTCCTCTCAGTCATATCCTCACAACAATCCGGTGGGCTTGGTGAGGCTGAGAGTCAGTAATGGGCCCAAAGTCACCCACTGAGCCCAGAGGGGACTAAGTGTGCGGTCGTACTGGATTGATGCTTGTTAGGTAGAGGGCTCTAAATGCAGAGGACACAATCCATCCTATATCCAGACAGCCAGAGTGAGGTAGGATGGCAGGAACAACAGAGGTAATCTCATCTCCCATTGCTCCCAAACTGCAATTACATTGGGTGGGCCTCTGCTCCCATTTTGTGTGCAGTGAGAAGCCTGTGGACCCACCTGATCTGTGGCTGCTCTTCCCTCAGCCGCTTCCACTGGCAGTCTTGCTCCCTGTCCTCTTTCCAAGGTCAGATCTAAGACTACAGGAAAGAAGACTCTTCAGAGCTCTCTGTGTTGGCTGAGAGAAAGCTCAGTCCCTACTCTGAGGTGCTTTCCCCATGGCCTCTGGTGTGGGGAGATCTCCAGCCTTCTGTGACACCCTCAGGTGCTGCCTAGAGTTTGTGGGATTGCTCTCAAAGCAGAATCCTGAGTGAAGAAAAACACTGGGATGTGAAGAATAGCTTGTAAGGTGAAGAAAATCCCACCCAGGCAACTGTGCATATACTTTCTTTTAATCTGTGTGGTAAGATTTGAACCTAACATGAAGAGAACCCATACCATATTTACCAGTGGGTTGTCAGAAATGTGGATGCTAGCCTTACCTCGATTTAATTTATGAAAGCATAGCCACACTTTTGAAAGACTTCTCCTGATTACAGACCACCTTATACCCTTAACCATTGGAAGGGTTAGCCAGCCTCACAGTAGCAGGTAAGATTCAGATTTATGCTTTGATTGTAATTGTTGGTTTTTATTATTGCTAGCCATCTTGAATGCCATTTCCTAGTAAAAAGGTGGGGTGTGTATACACACAAACACACACATTAAACAAAGCTTGGATTTTACCTCCCTGTTATCATAGCTGGCGATCATTATTTAGAGCTTGAGAATAAATGTTAGACCATAGGAACTGGAACAGATTTGTCTTGGAGATACACTTACATTCACTTACTGAGTCATCTTGAATCACAAGACTGTCTCCTGATTGAAGCCTTTGGATCAAAGTTCTAAATTGTACATGCCAATATAGCCCCAAGGAATAGGTTACAAAATAGGTAAGGCGACGCCTGTAATACCATCTTATTTACTTTGCACCTCTCCATTAAAATAACATCTTTTCCTTCTGAACAGAATACAGGAACATGACATGGTAGCATTAGCAGATTTTAATCAGATGAATTCCTAGCTAGGTAGAATATGAATAATTGCCTATTCAAACAAGGATAATTAGGCATTTATTGATCTGGTGCTGAAAATTATTCCTATTTTAACATCTCTGCACATCTTGCAGGTGTGGAGGTTTGAATCACACATATTGGCATTGAAACAAACTCTAACCTTTTAAGAGCTTGTGTTACAGTCGGAAGGTTAAAATGAATGAACAAATAAGGTTTAAATATCTCTTGTGGGGCCACCTGGCTGCACAACCACCATCCCTTGAACAGGTCAGCTAGCTTTACATTCTTCTGATTGCTGATGGAGTTTCAGTGTATGGTGGAGGAATTGCCAAAGATTCTGATAACTGATTGACTTTCTATGTTCATATTATACATTTGTCCCCTGAAAAACAACCCAGGCAGCCATTTTGAGTATATCTTGTTGCCACTAGTTCTGCAGTATTCTCCAAGCCTAATATTGCACAGCTTTCTAAATCAACACCAGTATACAGACTGTTCTATCCCCAAAACTATCTGAGACCAAATGTTTTCTCCTTCAGAAATTAAATGCGCAGTTTAAGAAACATCTCTCTTGCTCACTCTCAGGAAAAACCTTAATAACATTTGGAGTCTCACACATAAAATAAAATGTAATAAAAAGACTTGGTGCAATGAGAAAGTGGGAGAGGAGAGAGAGAGAAGAACAAGAGTGAGCACATGTATTTTTCTCTTACACTTACAACTGTATTTTTTATTTATGTGTTTGCTTGCTTTTGAGTAAATGGGTCAGAATTACTACAGCTAGCAATGTTTTTTTCTGTTACATTGGGCATTCTTACAAATATCTTCCACTTAAATCTGAAATACTTCATATTCTTTGACAGCTAGGAGATGGAAATGGAAACTAAAAGGAGCTGTTGTGCTTGCCTCATCTCTGGGGAAGAGGAGCGTCTAAATAATTTTCTGAATCGTCGTTTGCTTTTTCACAAAGTCACCACTTGAGTCTCTGCTTCATTGCATCATGCTACAAAGGCGCAGCTGAAAGCCAGCAATTGCCAGCCGAACTACTGCTTGTCTCCATTAGAGGGTAGTCCCTCCTCATCATGGCTGAATTCCATTAGAAGAGTGTAAGAAGGCCTGTGGTGTAGTCAGTTTGCGGCATTTGACATGCTAAACAAGGCCAGGGTTTTCGCCTCCATCCTCATTTCACCACCCAGCAATAAAAAGGAGCCACATAAAAGTCACATACATGTATAAGAAACATATATAGAGAAGCTGAGTGAAAATCTATGCCTACAAAGAGAATCAAGAAGAATTACTATGTAAAGGTGTAGTGCAGATGCTTGGTTGTGTGTATGTGTGTGTTGGGGATGTACATAAACACATATATTTTCTGCATGGGTTCTGACCAGATGAAGGCACTACTGCGGTATGCCTGCCTGAATATATGTCTGTTATCAATTTCCAGTTCTAATTATATAAATATAAAATATGCAGATCAAGACATAGGGATACAAAGATCTGGCCAGAATCCAGCTTTCTTGCACCCACTGGACTTCTTTCCTGCACTGAGCCCTGGCCGGGAAGTGTGCTGAGCCAAGATAAGTCCACAAACGCTCGGGAGCACTAGTGAACTGCTTCTTTGTGCAACATTTGCGAAGTAGGTAAAGCCTGCAAGTCATGTGTGCAGAGAAAGAACTCTGCTAGCACAGCAAGCCTGTGGGCAATGGGAGTTGTGTTGACTCTTTGACTTGCTTGGACGCACTTTCTGCCAGGCACCCACTGTTAGGCAGAGAAGAAGTCGAGGCAGCTGAGCCAAAGAAATCTGATGGATTCTCACCCTTAAACCAGATTCTTCATGCATCACTACCTACAAAGGCATACATAGGGCAGCACCTGCTTGCCTAAATTATGTTGGGCTCATGATACTCTAGCACAACACCAATATTTCTTGGAAAAATCAGCATACCAATTAATGCTGTTCATATTGCCCTAGAGTAGTTTACAGTAACACAATGAAATTTAAATTAGTCATTCTGTACTGTTGGATACTGTCCATGGAGCCAATTATTCTTAGGTGATGCTATTTCAACTAAAATGCTTTGAGTGTGTGTTTCAATTTTATTTATGCCAAAGAAATGTAATTTTTTCAGGAATATAGATATTATCATTCAAGGTACATCTTTTGGCCTGGAGGAATTTAGACCACACTAATGATACCTGGAAGATACAACAGAGCCAGGTTTGTATGACGTGATTTCCCATGCATTTTGGCTGATTTGAATCAACCTTTGGGGCAGGGGGATTATGCCGACATGTTTGGCAGTATTTGAACCACATAGGAATCTACTTCACAGAAATAACTTCCGAGATGAAATAATTCACCATTGGGCCACTGCATCACAGACTGATTTAGGCTGTTCAGCTATGAAGCATGCAATCTTGTACACACTTTACCCGAGAACAAGGCCCAATGAACTGAAAAAGACTTACTTCTGAGTAAATATCTATAGGATTGCCTCTTGTGTGCTAAATATCAAAGCATCTAAACACTGAAAGCAACAGTGTAAAGTAAATACAGATGTATTGTCTGGTGGCTAATACACAGTGTTTGTTTTTACATCTCACATTTTGTTTTTCAAATTATACTTCTTTTGAACACCTTACATGGAAAACCAAAAACCAAAACCCAAAACCCAAGGCTATCCAAGACTGTATGGTGCTTGCATAGATCACTTAGCATCCTAATATCATGGGCAATATTACAGTTCCATAAAAGAAGATTTTTCACAATGTGAGAAATGTTCCTCTATAAGGAAACTCCTACTCACCTTTCTGCATAAAATACTGTGCCCAAGAACAGGGATACATTTGTGTAAACAATACAGTGTTTTGTTGGCTAGCATGCTAGGATGACATTTTCAGCAGTTCTAAGCAATTACTTCAGGATCATTACCCCTGCTCAGATTTCAAAGGAGCACAGAATTCGGGCCCTGCTGTTCATCAGATTAATCTGCCCTTCTGCCAAACATGCACAGGACCTTTTATTTTCTTGTTGTTGTTCAGAAAATACAACAGAATTGTCATAATCTTTGCAAAATGCATAGGGGCTCAGTGACAAGCCTAGCGCAATCCCTACGGCCCCCATATGCAAAGCAGCCTCCTTATTAGAGGGCCTTATTCGAATGTCGCCCTGCTTAGAATAAGAGGCAGGGAGGGCCGTCATCAGGCACACACGCCTCGCACAGCTGTTGTGCCCAAGCAGCTTAATATTCCTTCATTTCCCATGCAAGCCTTCCTTCACAACGGGTGCCATGTTCCCATTCTCGCCCGCGAATTACATTTAAAACTACCTGGAGAGATTGTCGTGCTGGAGCATGTGTTGTTCATCATACGAAGGGTGTGAAGTTCACAGAGGAGAAATGTGAGGGCCTAAAATAAATACTACATGAACCCTGAGATGTGTGCTGGGCCCTCGGGAGTTCAGCAAATGAAATGCCTATCAGTCTCTGACACAGCAGACGCTCTTGACAATTGGCAGCTTCATGCTTCATTATGCATGGATCAGATATATAGGTATGGCCTCAGGCTAACTCCCTGGTATACTGGAGAGGTGCATTCTGGGAAAGCGTCAAATGCTCTTTGCCCATGAAGTAGAAACATGAAGGGAAAACGCAGGCGAGGGGAATGGCTGAATTGTGTGCATGTGTGTGCGTGTGCAAATGTTTACATTATGCACATACATATGCACAAACACACACAGACGCACAGAGAGAGGGCGAGGGAGAAGAGGGGGAGAAAAACAAATTTTGAAGCACTTATCTTTGTATCACATAATCAGCTTTAGAAAATGTATTATAACCCCTTTGTGTGGCTTATTTTATGCTATTAAAATGCTGTTATCCATCTTCTCTCAGTTTACATGTAAAAGAAAAAGCAAACACAGTTGTTCTGATTTCCTTCATGCAGTCATGTATTCACAAAGACAGGAAGGAAGGAAGGAAGAAAACAAGAAGGAAGGAAGGCTTTATAGGAAAGGGTCAGCGGTCAGGGATTGCTGAATTTCTGTGAAGTCTGTTGGATCTCATTAAAACATAACATGTTACAATAATGAATAAAAATGATTTGAGCAACCAAGCTTCAGTTAAAAGAAATTTGCACATACTCCTCTAAGTAAGAAATAGACACAAGAATATGTACCACACAGATCTAACAACTTTAATTAACTCAGTACTGATAACAGTAAAAACACCCTGTTACCTTCTGAACAGAATAGGTTTGGTTGAGAATCTTTCATGGGAAAGCATAAACAGAAAAGTTTAATAAGCAATTGGAAATTCTAAATATTACAGGCATGATCCAGCCAGGTTTAAGCCCCTTTAAGGCCCACTTATTTTAAATATGATCTCTTTCTTTTTAAACATTGTATATGATTCCATCGTATAAGTTCTGGTTCTCCAGTATCAGATGTACATTAAGTTTCCCCATTCAAATCAATGGAACATAAAAGTATGTAACACTAGCTGGATCATACTTCATATCAGTCTGGTCTTACTTTTCTGTTCCTTAGAACAGAAATGAACAGAATGGAGAGCTGAAAATTGTCTGAAGTGAGGATCAAGATAAATTAATGCAGTTCTACAAAGCTGAGACATTTAAGAAGTTTAAGCCTTCAATGGCCAGTTTTTAAAGCAAGAAAGTAAAAAGGGGAAACACCGCTAATGTCTCTCTCAGTGTTCTTTACAGTGTGTTCAGACAAGTTGTGGTTAGGAATGTAAAACCTGAATTTAAAGAAAGTGCATCTGGTAGAGATTAAAAAGGATAAAGGAGGGAGGAATCGGTTTGATGTGTACTTCAAAATGCTGCTCATAATGTAGGTTGTTCTGTTACTTGAAAAGAGGGCACCACAGTCCTTTTATGTCTTGTTTTTAATCCCACACTTTAAAAGTACCTTTTATTTGCTGCTATTGGTGTAGAATTGCCTCCACCTCTGGCTTCAAATCCATTTGAGGAGTCTGACTTTTGAGTGGCTTCCTTTGAATATGCTTCTGATGTCAAATTTTATCTTCTGTTTTACTCCCTCAATGGCATGTGGGACTAAATAATTTTTCCTTCTCCAAATGACATTGTACAGCCAAAATATTCCACATTTATATACAATAAATTGGTTCTAATGCTGCTAATACAAATGAAGTTTGCTTTGCTTAATTAATCTTCAGGCAACCTAAATTTTCAATAATAGCAATAATAATTTCAGTTCTATAACTGAAGTTCTCTGGCCAGTTTATAATAGTATGTCTCTGTCTATTAAAAAAACACCTTACAATTAATTATGTAAAAATATGTACATGAATAGGTAAACTTCTTAACTTCTTGTAAAAGCTTAGAAACTTTTTCATCTAATTCTACAACCATTCAACCTCAAATTGTAAGGGAAATCACTTATGAGATCTGGCACTTCATAAGGTCTTACTTAAGTCCATACTAGATGGGCAATGGAAAAGTATGACAACTGTAGCTTATAGATCCATTTCAAAGTGACTTAAAAGTGGGTGATCCAGAAGAAATGTGCCTAGAGGGCTCAGTCTCAGTGATGAGCTAAGCAAAATGTTCCAATCAATCTGGGTTCAAGTTGCAAAGGCAGAAACTGACCTTTGAGTTATCAGTAATGTCTTTTCCCTTACAAAGTAGTACACTAGGCACCAGTGTCATTGTTTAATACAGAAAGTAGGCCTTAATTCAAGCCATGGAATATTGCATCCCTTATGCTGAAGACTTAACCCTAAATCATATAAAGTGATAATAAAGAAGAAAGTATCTCTGTACATGTGCAGACTGTACGCTACTCATCACAAACTAAGAAAGCATTAAGCTCACCCCTTGAACACTGCTGAAAGAACTTTATACTGACCACCTGCACATAGTTCTGAATCTAGTTGTTTCTTTGATCAAGGGGTGGGCAACTTTGCTGGACTGGGGACCATTCATTGTGTCCCTCCTCAGACTCATTTCAGGCTACAGCCCTCCCACACTGTGCAGGCCATGGGTGAGAAATCTGGGAATTTTTAAAAAGAAATTGATGATGATGATGCCCAACTTGCATTTCCTCCTGAGCCTATAAACAAGCCAAGGCATCATTATAAGCTTTATGATGCAGCTCAGTAGGGTGGGAAGCAGAGGAAAAAGATGCACACAAAATGCACAATGAGGAGAAACTCCATCCAAAATATTAGGGGAAAATGTGCACAAACATTTGAGGAAAGTACATGGGAAATTGCATTACAGCAATGGAAAATACTTGGGGGGGATTCATTTTTACAAATGTGCATAAAAATACATACATTAGGTGAATTCCCCACCCACCTCCACCCCCCACACAAAACTTTCTGTACATTCTATTGCTTGAAATCTCAGACTTATGCAGAAACAGCAGGAAGGTTTGCATGCGGGGCAAGGAAAAGAGATGCAAGTCATGCTTAGAAGCTCCATCCTCTTTCACAATGGCAGATATTAAAGAAATGAACATAATCCCTGGATTGTGAACTGGAAAACCAGTCTACACATTCTTATGTACAGACATCATGTTCTCTGCACATGCCAGTTAAAGTAAACCAATTGTTCACAAAATCAAGGTGCCTATCCAGGAAGACTATGCTGTATCTTTGTGCTGTAAGCACATTTTTCCCTACCTGGTGCTCCACCATTTTGCAGGTTGATGTCATAGATGGATGAGGACAACATTATATTATATTTATCAACATGATCAATAACAACGACAGTGAAGTAGCATCCAAATCACCCATTGCAGGCACACACAGCAGCAAGTTCCTAAGACAACCTGTGGCATCCTGTGAACACAGAGCATCCAAAAATCCACCACAAAGCATCCCCCAAACCTGATGCATGCCTACTGAGAAGCTACACAATCCAAACATTTATTTTAGGCATATTTACTGGCCAGCTACCTTCTGAACAGGATTTTTAAAGCCTGAATTTGGCACAGAAGTACCTACAAATGTGAAATCTGGCAAACCACAACCATAAAGACATAACAAAATGTATTTTAAAGGATACAGCAGTAATTAATCACAAATACTTTTAAAAGGTAAAAAAGGTAGTCCAGAGAAAGAGAGATTTTAATATAAATTAATGCAATCCAGAAAGAGACATGAAAATTGTTTTCAAGATAATTTAGTAACATAGTTCCCCTACAGACAATAAAATAATAGTGCAAGGCACAGATAAATTAATGGGAATTGCTGCCCAACACAATGGGACAAATGCTTTTTTTAAAAAAAAACAACAACAATGAAATGCCTCTAAAAATGAATTAATGTGGCCATTGTGATTAAAAGCATCCTAAAAAAAGTTAGGCTACAAAAGGATCCTTTAAAAATGAATATAACACTGGGCAACCAAGAAACAAAACCAATCTACCACATACACTCACACATCCGTTTTAATACACCAAATTTATTCCACATGTTCTCAGGTTTCAAACCACTCAAAAACAGCCAGCCTTGTCCACACACAATGAGAACACCCAGTTTTACAGTGCTTTTCAATGGAGAAGGGGTATGACTTCACTAACTTTATATTTCTAGTAGAAGCAGAAGGCTAAACTGGCAAATGGCTTTCTAATCACCCTCCAATTAGAAGCATTCTCTGCTTAATTTGTTTTCTAGTACAAATAATTTTCACTTCGAGGAGAGATCATTTGAAAACATTTGATTGCAAGAGGATGTGGGAAGCACTGGCCAATTCAGATTCCCAGATCTGGGGTCAGAGACTGAGCTCCGGCCCTGGTGCAGAGAATCTTCCCAACAGTCCCCCTCTGCCCCTTGTAGCCAGCACAGAAAGAACTGTGTTGGTTTTGCCTCTGCTGTTGGAAAATCCTGGGAGCTGGGAGTGGTGGGCAGGAGAATGGGGCACAAGCTGATGGTGCTCCAGTCTCTTTCCCTCATCCTGTGAAGCACCTCCATTGGCCCACCAAAAGTGCCTTGTAGCCAAAGGGCAGAGCAAGTAGTGCAGAGAGGTGGATATGGATTCCACTGTTCCTCCCACTCTTGAATGCTCGCAAGCCTCCAGGTTCAGAGGCCTCCAAGCACAATTGATACCACTGCATCCTTAACTCGCTTAATGCAGAAACAAATTGAACACTCTCAGCCTTAAAGGAGTTAATCTCAGAAAGAGCTTGAATGCATTTGAAATTGGATGCTTCACGAAGACCAACTGAACTTAAATTGGTCAAGACATCCGTTTCCTTAAATAATCTATTCGAGTAGTCGTTCCTTTTGCAATAACTACCCTGTTCATGTGCAAGTGAGCAGGATACATCACAGGTATTTTCTGACTAGTTTCAATTAATTTACAATGCTTAGAGCTGTATAGAAACAGAAGGCCTCCTTCCTTAAAATGGAAGAAGTGGCAGGAAGGGGTGCTTTTTTATTACAGATAGCTAGTCGATGAGAAACTTGGGTGTCTTAAGGTAATTTTCTACAAATACAGCCTATTATCTCACAGATACCTTCCTCCTGGGAGATATCCCAAACGATGCAACATTTACTACAAAAGATACAGGCTTTGGCCTGTGCAACCCTGACATAGTTGGTCCAACTGAGTAAGATGACTTCCAGTGCTCGTATAACAAAAACTACAGGCCAAGATGCTTTACCACGAGAACCATTATGCATCTATGAAGATTTCCCTCAGAGTTACTTGGTTCATGCACAACAATGTTTCTCATCCCAGAAACCACATAGTAAAACACATGTTCGACATAATATGAGAAGGTATACACATTGCCCACATGATTGCTGTTCTTGTATTTTAAATAACCACACTCAAGTAAATAAATTGTGGTTGCCTTATCCATGTTTTGTACATGGAAATGTCTTTCTCTCAAGATAGGAAACTGCAACATATGCTGCTTCCTTTCCCTCTTGTAAGAGAAAACAGAATAAGGCAATTAAGTTTCTTCTATTCTGACTTTAAGGAAATATTGGCAATATGTCCCCCATTTTGTTGCATGAAAGTAGACTTTTTAAACTGATATCCTAACCCTTATCAGGGTGGTTTGAATATGTTTTAATTAAAAATGATGAGGTCATTTTTCCAATAAAAGTCATGCAAGAACAGAGCAAAAATAATCACACCCTTGCATATTGTTGTTCTGAAGTGGTTCTAAAGTAAGAAAGGAAAAGAGTCTAAAGTGATCTACATTCACTTTACATCCTCTCTCTCTCTTTCCCCCCGCCCCCACCACACACACTTAGCCAATTGAATGTAGCAACCAGTGCTCATTTGCCAACCTTGTTAAAAACTCTTTCTGAAGTGGCCCACGCTCTTCATAATTACAGGATCTTCAGAGGACAGTAAACCTCTGCATACAGAACACAGCACTAATATATTTACAAGATTGTTGAAGAATTCTAATCCCTTTACTTGATGACTTTCCACATCAGCAAATAATTGTGACAGCCAGGGCTACCAACGAAAAAAGCAGGATAACATTTCAAACGAGGATGTCATGCTGGCAGGTAGACAACCTACCTACACAAAATCAGCAAATAAGTAATCTCTACGGATGAGCACTTTACTGAATCAAGTCAACCCTGAAAGTTCTTCAGTATGGAGCAATTCCACATCAGACAAAAATGGTGCTTTACGGTTTTTGTTTTTTGTTTTTGTCTTAGATATATCTCACAATTTCACCAAAGTTATACATGTTTCAGACACACTGATTTCAGTGGAAGAGATTTAACCATATATTTTATTTTCCATTTCAAATCACACAGATGCAAACGTTGGTTGAATCAAGACTTATTATTATTTAAAATTTCAACAAAACCATAAAAAAGAAAAGAAAGAAAATGGTAACTACCTAGATTTTAATATATTGATTTCAATATATGAGTATGAAAGATATAACATTTAGTTCTTATTTATTTATTTAAAGTTTTTATATACCATCAAAACATTACAAAATCTCAAGATGGTTTACACAGGAAAAAATATCACAATTATTACAACAATGAAACAGTTAAAAACTCCTAAGTTCTAGTACAGTGGTACGTTGGCTCACGAAGTTAATTCGTTCCACGACTCTGGTTTTGACCCAAATTGGTTGTGACCCAAGTCAAATTTCCCCATAAGGTTCAATGTAAATAAGGTTAATGCGTTCTGCAACTATTTTTTTAATCAGAAAAAACTGAAAAAAAGTTACAAAGAGCAACAAAGTAACAAAGTCCTGTACAGTACAGTGGGGAACACTAACCTAGGTGGGGGGGGAGGTTATTGTTTTGAGGGAGAGTCCCCCTCCATAAGGACACTGGGGAGATCTCTTGCAGGGGTTTCTTCTCTTCCTTGTCTCTTAGCTGCAGGGTCCACTTTGGTGAAAAATCTGTCTATAGTCACTTGTTTTTTCCTGCGCTACATAACCCTCCGGAAATGAGAGACCACGTTATCGTTCATCAGAGTCAGCATTCTGTTCGTTACAGTTATGTTGGGGTGGTGCTTCTCAAAGAAATCCTGCACTCATTCCATTTTTTCATAATGGATTGTATCACATCACTGCTAACCTCCTCCCTGTTTTCCTCTTCCTCAGTGGAATCCTCCTCAGCAAGTGCCTTCTGCTGCTCACTCTGGAGTTCAGCAAGTTCTTCTGTCGTCAGCTCCTCTATGTCTTCCCTGCACGAATGCAACTGCGATCGTGGCCATCTCCCCACTCGGGGGGTGAGGGTGGGGAGATGGCCACGATCGTGATGGTTGGGGTGGGGGAGATGGCTGAGATTACGCCCTGCAGTCTTTCCTGCAGGAGCGCGCCCATGATCACACACGTCTTCCCTGCACGAACGCAACTGCGATCATGGCCATCTCCCCACTAGGGGGTGGGGTGGGGAGATGGCCACGATCTTGGTTGCCACCCAATGCGGAGTTTGTGACCCAAGTCAAAATTTTCATGAAATTTTTGTTTGTGACCTGATTTGGTTGTGAACCAAGGCGTTCGTGAGCCGAGGCACCACTGTACTTGATGCAACTAATTCATGTACCATTATCAATTAAAAAACTGGAACAATAAAAAGGTTTTGGCCTGGTGCCAAAACAAATAAAGCATCAGCACCAGGCACTCCTCTCTGTGGAGCAAGTCCCATAATCAGGACACCATCACAGAGACGGCCCTCCTCCTCGTATCAGCCCCCCTTGCCTTTTTCAAGGAGGGCTCTGGGAGAAGGACCTCTGCAGATCTTCGCGTCCAGACAGGCTCTTATACCTCTTATACAACTGTATCTAAATATCAACAAACGCAAACAAACTATCAATTATGTTCATTCACAAGTGGCATTTTTATGCTACAGGTTCAGATGTTGAAAATTGTTCTCAATCCATTGCATAATATGAGATGAGCATTTATCCAACCAGTATCAGTCTTTATTGGTGTTGTACTGACCAAACATTAATGTCGAAGAAGCAGGTAGATAGTTTAAGAAGACATGTGCATCTGAAAATTAAAGGGTTTTCCAATACAAAGTTTATCCATTTAATAATCTCCTCCCCAAAAATTCCAACTATTGGGCATTGCAGTAACATATGATTAAAAGAAGCATTCACTGTATTACAGCTCCAGCCATTAGTTGACTTAGACATATACTTATTTAAGAGAAGTTCTGGTGTCCCATTGACATGGAACAAGCGATGACACCCAGCCCTGAAACACCATAAGACAGTTGACACTGTCTCATGGCTGAGCGCTAACTGGAAAAGAAATTCAGAATTGTGGAACAAATGTTTTATGACTTTCCCCCTACTGCTGTCAGAGTGTGTTTGAACTCAGGTTTTGAAGAGTTCATGGAAATTCCTTGTATGTGATCTCTTACGAATTGTGAGTAGGATGTCCATCATCCCCATGAAATTATTTCATGCCAGGTCCGTGCTGTTCAGCCATGTGACTTCAGTGACATTAAGGGATTGATTCTCCATATCTTTGCAATAGAAGTTAGAACTGTGCAGGACTCTGTATTTGATTTGTCATGGATCAAACTCCTCACTGGGGCCTGCTTCACACCAACTTTAATATCTTGCTGGTGCCTGGTTAAGACTGTCCTCCACCACGAGGCATCTAATTAGTTTCCTATTTTTGGCAGCTTATTGTCAGCTGCTTAAACAGGTATTGCAATATAATTTGCATTAGCTATTTTAGCTTTTAAAAATTGATTTAAATTAAGCTTTGTAATTTGTATGGTGCTTTTATTGTTGCCTGTACATTCTGTGTTGTAATAAATGACTCAGAGAACTTCAGCTATTGGGAGAAAGGGATACTAAAGTAATAAATCAAATAAACAAACAAACAAACAAATTCCTAAGCTGTTTTCTGCATTGGTCATTCTTTACTCTTACATTTCATAAGGTACATAGAGATCTACAACTAATGTTATGTTGAGCACTGCAGCATGTCACTTGATGTTAAAATTGTTGGGGAGCAATAGTTCCCTTACTTTATTTTCCCCTTTTTTTATTGGTAGAAAGCAATTCAGCAGTTTATGGCAAGATCAGCATAAGTTCCAATATGGATGTTGCCAATAAACCTCTTATTAACCCAGCATAGGATGTTGCTACCATTTTATGTGCTTAAGAAGGTGCAAATTCACATAGTAGTGAAATTCAAGATCCACCTGCCACTGTGGCAAGAGCTTTAACATTCCGATAAGTCACAGAAAGTGGTAAATGAATGCTCCACTTTTCTACTATGGCACTGGGCAATTTTTACTGCAAAATGTGAACCTTTCAGGGTGCAGATTGCCAGTCCAGAGCCCTAGGATGGGATGGGCAACTTGCAGTACTCCAGATGTTTTGGCTTACAACCACCTTGCCCATAGCCATCAAAGCTACATCTGGAAGGCTAGAAGTTGTCTACACTTCAGCTAGGATTATTAAAATAATGTATGCAGATACTTCAAAAGGTGCTATTTAAATGTGAATCATTATTATGACCAGCTTTCCAGATATTTGCAAGCATTCTTGGAATGGTTCGATCCAGCTGGTTACCAAAATCTCTAAGTATAGGGTTTCCAGATGCCGGCTAAATATCAATGCAAAGCACTGCAAACCTCTGCACACACACACACACACACACACACACACACGTGCATGCATGTGCACACATGAGAGAAGGGAGTGGGGAGGGGAGAGGGGGGAGGGCGGGAGAGAGGGAGGAAGAGAGAGCTTGGAATGTTCTGTATTCAACTATTTTGTTCTGTATATAAAGCTACTTTTCTGAATTATGAATTGAACTGCTTAGAAGAAATGTGTGAAAACAAGGAGCGGAAGGATGGTTGCTCTTCAGATTCTCTTCATTCTGATTTGGCTTGTCAAACCAACTAAAAGCCTGCAGTTTGGCAGACAATTCAGTCCGGATCCTGCGATCCAGACTAGCTGAGATGTGGAATGTCAGCTATAAGAAGTCCATTGTTTCATTGTTTTCCTGAGTGAGATCCCTACCTCTTGTTTCCAGGAGCCTCACTGGGTGTGGGGTGGGATGGGGGAAGAAAAGATACAATATTTATTTATTTATTTATTTATTTAAAACATTTCTATGCCACCCCCATCGCAACAAAGCCTCGGGGCGGCTCGCAACAAAAAATATGGGTACTCGAATTACTTCTTCACACCAGCAGGATGACTTACACTTTGTAGAGGCACTTTTATTGGATAAAAGTAGTAAGGGCCTTGCTCCAAGCCCATAGCCTCAAGTCCTGTAGAACAGAGGACCAGGCTGCCCGGAGGAATGTCTTTCTCTCTGCCAACCTTCTTGGCCTTTGCCATCTTCAAGGAAGACATGATGTTTCTGTTGCTCTCTATGGACTTATGTTTGGTGACAACATGGAAACAGCTCTTCACAGGGATGCCCAACCTGAAAAATGAAGCCCCCACTGCAGGATGCCAGGCCTCAATGCTGCCATGCTTGCGGCATCTGTCAAAATCAAGTTTGTTTCGGCTTTCCACAATCCAAAAACCTTTCATCAGCCTCATGATACTATTGTGTGTGGTCTGTTTTTGTTTTGCTCTGCTCTGCTCATTTTTATTCTTTGGTAAATTGTCTCAGGATTTGTTTGAAATGAGAAGCAGCATATAAATACTGTTAATAAATAATAAATGGATAAAACCAATTCACACACACACACACACATATACACACACATTCTGCTTTTGGAAAAAAGCTGACAGGAGATGCAATACAGATCTGCCACATCATATTTTGCTTTGGCTCTTTTTTACTTCCAAGTAAACATGTGGAAGATTGGTCTGCACTTTCCACTGTGAAACTTCAGAAGGACATCAGGTTATTAGTCCAAATGTCTTTGGCTAGCAATCTCTGTCCTCATATACAACACTGTCAACATTTTTATTTATGTACCATTTATTTATCTAAATTTCTGTACCACCCAGTAGCCAAACCTCTTGGAACAGTTCAGAAAATAAGGCAAAAATCCATGAAATGATTGAAGTTCTACAAGTGAATTACTTTTTTGGGGAGAGGGGGGCAGTATAGCACTATATTTTGAGAATTTTGTAAGTACCGAAAAAGCCTATTCAAAATTCTTGAAGTTGCAAAAGTATAAAGGGCTTCATAAATAGCAGTGCCAAAGCAGACATTACTTTAAATGTGTGTCTAGTAGTTATATCGTTTCCCCATGTTTAGTTCAAGGAACAGGGGAAAAAAACAGGAAAAAAGATAAAGTAGGGAATTCCTAATCTGAATCGGGACCCTTATTTGCACACATGTGTGCAGGATAGGACTTTTTTTGAGTCAGCTCAGGGCCCCTGCACTTACTCTAGAGTAAAAATAAAGAGAAAGCATGGCTGCTTTGCAGGCAGTTAAAATAATATGTTTTGGCCTTAAGTATGTGAGAAATAATATTTATTTGAGAAAGGAGCGACACAGTATTTATTTGATGATTTCAGTGCCTGTAGTATCTACAAGATATTAGCATAAACAAGCATCTTTCAGGACAGCATATTTTGCATGCTAAACAACCATCACATTCAAATTGCACTCCAGCACACAGTAAGTAGCAATCAAGTCTCCCCTGCCAGTTTTGAACAGAGCCATCCAGTTTAAGCGCTCAGCACAATGTCACACAGTCAACTCTTCTTCAAACAAGCCAAAGAGTGGCAGTTTTCTTCACGTCATGTTGCACTGTTATTCTCCCCAGTGTCAGACAGGATAGGTTGCAAAAGGCACATGCTTTCTCCCTTTTAAAGCTCTGATACGACTACTGAAGGCAGGCTGCATACTACAGGTCAACAGAGAACTTTCTGAAGTAGTTCCATGGCTGGATCCAAATTTTGCTGGGCCTAGAGAAGACCCATTGAAGTTAAAGTTACTCAGGATTGGTTCCAATGGGTTTCCTGTAAGTGTGATGGTCTGGATCCAACCCAGCCCAATAAATTGGCAGAACTATGTGCCTGGAAAAAAACAACTGGAATGGCAGGAGATGTTGGTGTGCACTGAAGCTTGGTGTTACCACTTAGACAGAGCCATGTGAATTTAGAACTGTAGACACATAAGTTCCATGAAGGCAGAAAGGACCTGAATGCAGGCATGTCAGGACTCGAAAATGGGAGTGAATTAACAGGTGTATACAGCAGAACCAGTTACTGAGATGATTTTGCATAATGCTTGCCCGCTCGTGCGCTCGCGCTCTCTCTCTCTCTCTCTCTCTCTCTCTCTCTCTCTCCATATATATATATATGGTAGATTCATAAAATAGACTGGTGGGAAGGGGCCAGGAAGGCCATCGAGTCCAACCCCCTGCTGGTGCAGGAGGCCAGTTACACATACCACTCAGATGACTGTCTGTTTTCTTCCTGAATGCCTCTGCTGTGGAAGAGCTCAGAACCTCTCTTGGCAGCTGGTTCTGCTGTCATATTGCTGTTTCAGTTAGGAAATCCTTCCTTGTGTCTAGCCTGCAACTGCTGTACTGAAGTTCCTTGTTCCATGCCGTACAATCTGGGGTGAATGAGAAGAGATCATAGACTCATAGAATAGCAGAGTTGGAAGGGGCCATGAAGGCCATCGAGTCCACCCCCCTGCTTTTGCAGGACACCATGTTACACCATCCCACTCAGATGGCTGTCCAGTTTCCTTTTGAATGTCTGTGGATCTTTTCCTCCCTCTCTGTGACAGCCTTTGGTGTACCTGCAGAGCGCTATCAGACTCCTCGTAATCTTCTTTTCTCAAGGCTGAACAGGCCCAGTTCTGTCGGCCTCTCATCACACGGCTTATTTTCCAGGCCCTGCGCCATCTTCCTTGCCTCCTCCAAACTCTCCCCAGGTTATCAGCATAATCCTAACCCTTTTTAAACCTGGGTGCCCAGAACTGAATGCTGTATTCCAGGTGAGCTCTGTCTGATGCAGAGGTGAGGGGAATGTGCACTTCTCTCTTTCTGGAAGTGTTGCCTCTGTTTATGCATCCCAAAATAGTTTTTGCCTTTTTTGTGGCTGCGTCACACTGCTGGTTCATATGAATAGAACACCTGAGAACAGGAGCTGCTGGCATGCAGTTTATCCTTAACTGCTGAGATTTGGGAAGAATACCAAGTAAAAGACAGTGAACAGTGAGTATCTGTCTATTGATTTAATTCTCATTTCAGCATGCATCTTAGATGAATTTGCATGCTAAAAAAGCAATGTGAAAATAGCTGTTGAGCATCGTATGACCCATTAATAAGATTCCTTACACCAGAAAATGGACTCAGGTCAAGTTAAAGTACATTTCCTTCAGTGAGAGCTAATGAATTAAAAGTGAATATAACATCACAACTAATTGGAGTCACATATGGCAATTTCCCACCCACCAAAAAACAACTGGATTCTGTACCAGCTGAAGTTTCCATACCATGTTCAAAGGCAGAGCCACATAAAATAAATAAGAAAATCAAAATTTAAAAAGGCAGAGCCACATAGAGAGCATTTTTAAACCTTATGTGATTAATGTGATGGGTAACTGAGACAAGATTTGATCTCTCTCATGAGATTTCTATCTGACATATCCAGCCTAACCAGCTGAAAGGTACTGCTAGCCACCAATGCTGCCTGGGCCCCCACCAAGACCCAAGACTAACAGATAGACCCAATTCTCTCTTTCAGGAGAAGTGCAACCCCATCCAGGACCAGTCACACTCTTCCCTTTGATCAGTCAGCCCCCCAACACAGAACCTGCTTCACCTGCATTAAGCTTCATCTTGTTTGTCCTCACTTATCCCAAAACCCTGTTCAGGCACCCATTCGAATTCTACAGCCTCCCTGATACTTTTAGGTGGAAAAGAAAGGTAGAACAAGGGTGTCAGCCACAGACGGGTGAAACCTTAGGCCAGACGTCCAAACAACTGTTCCCAAAGGTTTTATGTTGACGCTAAATAATATGGAGGGGGTAGCTTTGAGGCATCCAATAAACCAAAGGCCACGGGAAAAAACGCACACACACACGCATTCTGAAACCACAGTATTGCTCACCAACAGAAAATCCAAGTTTGTTTATTTATTACATTTATATCCTGCCTTTTTTCTTCCAAGGAACTCATGGTGGCTGACATCATTCTCCTGCTCCTCTTCATCTTATGTATTTCACAGCAATCCCAGTGCAAGTAAGACAGTGCATTATCTCTTCACAAAAGCAGGGAGTCTGGACACCAAGTAAGGTATCCATGGGCAGATCGTGTTGCCTCTTTCCAGGATATGCCGTGGCCCTACTTGTATAAAGTTAGCCTGCCTTCACTGATGTCTAGCTTGGAAATCTTTTATTTGGATGAGTGGGCTGCTTTGTACTTGAGGCTTCCTTTGAACATGATCCAGAGCTTTCCATTCATGCAGAATACAGCGGCCAGACAGCTGACAGCTGCTCTGGGTACCTGTCCAGGCCCCCTTTTTTTAAAGTGCAGATTTTAACCCATACCTGAAGACGTCCACTGTTTGGAACCGAGCTGTCAGAAGCGTGGCCTCTTCCCTGTATTCCTACCAAAATCCTAATATTGTGCACACAGGCTGTGCTCTGAATGCTCTCCCATGCTGGGATGGATGAATGGCTCCTTGGCAGAGGGCCTTCTCAGACCAGGCCACAGGAAACGTCTTCCCAAGAAATGTCTACCTGATGCCTACTTTGATATATATTTTGGCACCAGCAAATGCCTTTTTTATTCTCATAGGGTTAAAATGGTATGCATTTGTACATGCTCTGTTTTCAGTGGTTTTAACTCTGTGGAAAAAATATTTCTTCTGATTATTGCATTGGTGATAATTGTTGATTCCCCTTATGATTTTAGCCTCTGACTTGTTTTAAATCAACAATTTTGTTATTAGGCTACTTTTTGATGTGATATATGTGGCTTGGGGACTGTATTCTATACAACAACCTGGGGACAATCTGTCCTAGGGTAAATAATACCCCAGTCAACAAACAATAATGAAAACTGCCTTGAAGCTTTATCATATTTAGTGGTGTGCAAGTGCTACAAAGAAACCAGCTTGACAGCGGCCCACAGTTAGCACGCCAATCGCTGCCAGCAAGTGTCGTGTCAGGACTACGGTAGTAATTTCCCTCTTCTTTCTGAAGCGAATGAAAAAGCTCTTCCATATGGGGACAAAATCATTTCTCTCACACAGCACAAAGTTTGCGATGAATGTTATGGGGGTCGTAGAGAAAAGTCACTTCCGCAACCAGCATTCTGTGTGCACACCAATCATGTTGCACACCTCCAGTTGTGTGCGTGCGCTCGTGCTGGCACATGACTGGGGTGATGCCCTTCCCTCAGAAGTGATTTTGTCTTAGCAGGGGCTGCGGCTACCGCATGAGGCCGTAAGCCGAGAGGTCGTCATGCATTGCAGAGGAGCATATTAAAGTGCTGGCAGCAGCCAGAGCCTTCCACCGGATGCTACATGCATTTCCAGAGATTTCATTAAGGAAGCCAGCCTGGTCTGTCCATCATCTGGGCTACTGTGCTATTTTTAATTGGCATGAAGCTGCTTGCCTTGTCATTTACATTAAAGACCATCAATCCATTCCGACACTGTCCTTTTGTCAGTCGCAAACAAGAAGCATAACACTTGGTTTATTGCATTAATAATTCAGCATCGGCCCTGCTTTTTCTTTAAAATAAAAATTCTCAGGTGACTGTTGGGGCATTGAGTCAGGCCACTAAAACGATCTCTAGTGAGTCAGGTCATCATGTTGCCTGGCAACCGTCGCCTGGATTGACAAAGGCAGGACACCTTCCCATTTCCCCCTCCCTCCGCTTCCCCCCTCCCTGCAAGAAATCAATATGACAGACTTGATGTTGGTGATGGGAGATTAGCTGGGAGAAAGCATAAAAATTGCTGGAGTAGTGCATTGCTGAAGAGAGTCTATTTAGAGGGCTCCCTCTAACTACATTACTTCCCTGCAGCTGTGTCATTATGTCCCCCCCCCCTACCCGCAGCATTCATTAAAGTATTATTTACAAAGGCATTGTTTTGTATAGAATGTATGCCTCATTTCTGAGCTGCTGCCTTTTCCTCAAATGATTTCATTTAGGGACTGAGGTAGGGAGTTTTTCCAGCCCCCCCCCCACTTCCACAAGCAACAGTCTCTCCCCCACCTGCCATCACCCCGCTTTTTCCTCTTGCACTCATTACTGGGGTCTAATTTTCAAATCAATCTTGGAGAGATTTTAAAGGTGGAGTGAGTGTGTGTTTATAATTGGCCATACTCCCTGCCATAGGATTAGGTATTGCATGGGTTCTCCATTAACCCCTGCCTCACCGTGTTGGAATGCAAGGCAAAGCTGTGACCAACAACCAAGCACGGAAGCCTCGCCGACCGTCCGTGTGCTCATTAAATATGCTTGGCTCACACTTCAAAGACCTTTAGAATTAAGGATGGCTAAATATTGGAATCAGATTGAGTTCTTGTTTGTTCTCAGGAGGTTACATTCTCCTCTGGGTTGGTAGGGGGAATAGGGGGATTCCTTAGTCTGTAAGTTCTCACCAAAGCATCAACTGTCCCACTGAAACAGCCATTTTCAATTAGTTGTGTGTTAATACGAGCATTGACGAAGCTAGACTTTTGGTTGCTTTTCTTGCCAAAACCATTATGTCAGTCCGTTACATCTCTAGGGGAATTTTGGAAAAAGAAAGGGGTAACAGCAGTACAGCAGACTGGAAGGATTTCCTGGTCTGTAACAAATCCAGAAATTCCTTGCATGTCCTTTTTCGGTCCTCCTGTAGCTATGTACCCACCTTGGCTGTGTTTTGCACTGGTAGCAATGGAAGTCAGCCAAGGCAACTGTGTTTCCCATGTGCAACATAACATCTCATGTTATGGTAGCATTTAAAAGTTAGCATTTAAAATTTAGCCTCAGTTTCTGCACTGAGAAATATTACTTCATTTTCATCTATAGATACACGCAAAACAGATATTTAAATGTATGACTCTTTCTGACTGGATTTATACTACCTATTCTCCCTCCATTATCAAAGGAACATTGTGCTGCCAAACCCAACAGACACTCTGGGTGTGATATTAGTAAAGCAACGTCCATGGTCTTTGCAGTTAATCACCAAAAAGAGCACTCACTTTTGCTGTGCCAGGCAGTCGAAAGGGGAAAAAAGTGAGTGCAATTTGAGATGTTTATACCAACTGTTCAACAAACTTAAGAGAAAGAGATCAATTATGGAGGGAAAGGTGGGAACATCTGGAAAAGTTCTTCGGAATAATTTTTCAGAATTAGAAGTTAAAAGTTGGCTTCACTTGAGTATATACAAATTAACTAGAAAATGATTACTCAGAGTTATACCACCCCATGGAAAATGAAAGTATTTTCAAACTTAATAGTAAATGCTAGAGATCTACCAAAGAAAATTTCCTTCATGTTGGCTGGTAATGTCCTAAGGTTTGGAACTTTGGGAAGAGGTTTATCAATTTAGTAACTGGTACTATTATTCCATGCGTGGATACAATTGCAGTCTTGATAAACTATTTAAAGGTGCCAAGAACTTTGTTTAAAAAGGCACCGTGCTTTGTTCATTCTTGTTTTTTCTACATAGAAGCAGTCCAAAATGGACTCTCATACAAAATGATTCTCTAGGATCATAAAACAAATAAAATCCTTAACAATAAGAAGATCAATGTGCCTATTCACTTAGGGGAAGACTTTGGACTTCTAGCTACACTTCTGTAACATTACCTTACCCTTAGCCTCAAGGCTGTAGAAACTGGCATATTATGGTCTGTTAATTGCAAATGTATTTTTTCTGTTCTATATGCAATGTTTTCTTCTGGGGTTTTGGTACTGTTTTGCATCACACTTTCATGTAAGTATGCAAATAAAAAGTTTGTAGCCTATTATTCCTGGTTTGGCAAAAGAGGATAACCTGCTTGTTTGTGGTAGTTGGTTAACTACCAAGTATTAACTGGCAGTTGGTTAACTACCAGTTATTTCCCTGGGAGCTGTGGATTCCCTGGAGCAGGCAGGAGAAAAATGGAAAGTGGAACCTGTGCACTCTGGGAAATATTACAAAGATAGACAGAATTCATAAAGGGTTATATACCCTGAGCAATCAAAAGAGAGCAAAAGGGGTTCCATGCCAGTTGTTGCCTGATGAGGAAAGCCAGTAGCAACTCCAGGAAGGGATGACGACAAGGCCTAAAGCAATCCCAGTTTGCAAGAAGGTTGGATGAGGCTGGCTGGTGGAAAAGAAGTGTAACCCACTCTCAGTGGAGAGAAACCCTTCTGGCAGGAAGGCCTGTCCACCCCAGTGGCTCCAAGTCCATCCACAGAAAGCCCCACAAGTGTAGATGCCCCAGCTGGCATTTTCACCAGCAACAGGGTCCCCAAAGGGGTGTTCTTGGATCACACTTCCGGTGGCCTTGGGCCCACTGTATTCCACCCCCCTCATTCCCATGAGAGGCACTTTTTGTCACAGTTATTTCATCATACACTGTCCTGAAATTTCAGTTGAAGGATGGAATATAGATGATGATGGCGATGCTGAAAAGACAAATGGGATATTAATATGAAAAAGAGACTGAACTCATAAGTCTGGGGTGCTGCAGTAAGGCTTAAATATCACATGGAACTTTAAATTCTTAAAACAGATTAATAACCCTCTATATTCTGTTCAGTGGATCGGATCCAATAGAGTCGTTCTGCTGACAGAACGGCTTCTTCCAGTGGACCCCCCCCCCAGCTCACCACACACCCTCAACATTTGCTCTTGAAGTCTGACTGAGACAGAGCAGGTGTTTTTTGTTTCTTTGGAGGGTGACTGCAGTGAGGGGAGGGGGAGAAAGTCTCTTTGCACTAACAGACATCCATTCGCGTTGCGCTGAATTTAACCTCATGTTCTAAACATTATGCACAGATCCATTTTGCAGTTGTTTATTGTGACATGGCCAGCCTGAAATGAAAAGTGAAAAACAGAACATCTTATTCCCGCTGAGGATCTAACACTTAAGACTCCATTCCAGGGCAGTTACCAAGAAGTAAGCCCCACTGAACTCAGTAGGACTTATTCATGAGTTGACGTATTTAGGGTAGGGCTGCAAATAGTAAAAATATCTAACATTGAAAATGAAGCGGAGCACATGCCTAGTTAAACACAACCTCATATAGGTTTGTTTATGTGTTAAAGGTAATATTTATTATCTGAGAGGAAAAGATATTTCTCCAACACTCTGGAGAAAAGAAAGACAAGCACTACCTTTGATCTTTAATCCAAGGGAGGGTCACATAGTAACAAAGAGAAGTGAAAATGTTTGGTTTCCAGAATGTGAAAGCAGAGATTGGTGGGGACAGAGGGATGTTGGAGGAATAGGGTAGAGGCTGGGAATGATTATTCTAGCAAGTAATAATGGATATACACTCAGAGAATTGCTTAGCATCCTTTGGGAACTTCAGTGAATTTTCCGGTAAACCTCCATCTGTAGAGAACATATTACTCTTTTAAACAGAAAATGCAAGACTTTAGTTTAATCAGCTTTTCATTCCATTCCTTTTCCCCCACCCCCATGTCATTAATTCTGAAAGAAGGGATAGCAGTATCATATCTTGTCAAATTAATAGGTATAGATAAAATCTTCTATAAATATTCATTACATCTCATTATTGTAAATTAATGAGTAAGATTTTTTTTGAAGTAAGGGTAGTCACATTTGGAGTCATGTGCCACTTTTTTTTTTAGCATACACTAAGCTTTTGAAATAAGTTCCTCCAGAGAAAAGTTCTAGCTCACTATGGAAGTGGCCCTCAGGATCTCACAGTAAATTATCCTATAGACTGAAAGCCAAGGCCCATTTTCTTTTCTGATTTAAAGAACCTTCTCCAATGGGTACTTAAACAATGAGTAAAATTAAATGTGAAGTTGTCCAGGAAATGTTGTTCAGAGATGACAGGCTCCTCTGCCTGCTGAGACATCGGCAGCTTCTTTCCCCTCTTCCCACTACACGGTCCATTGGGGGTTGGCATCGCATGCAGTACAGAAAGGGGTAAGCCTTCTGGGCAGCAGGGGGTTTTTTCAAGGGGTGGTGAAAGAATGCTTAGTGGTATGGTCAGGGACTGTCCCACTCTTCTCCTCCACTTCTTTAGTAGTCTGTAATTGGACTATTTGGTCTATCCTCTCACTCTGGGAGATAAGCCTTCTTTCGGGCAGGGGGAATGCATCACTCTTTATGAGGGGAGATATAGCCTATTTATTTATCTGCTTATTAGCTTTCAAGACCATAGCCCTCCAAAGTGCAGAGGTGCTGCTGTTAAGTACTGAAAAGAGTGTGGACTCAGACCCACAGGCCAAAATATGCAGAAGATTGCACATGTGCTGTAAAGCTTGGCTTTGTGTGTCTTTAAAGCCAGTGTGGCATAATGCTTAAGAGCATGGGACTGGGACTCAGGTGATCAGGGTTCAAGTCCCCACTCAGCCATGGAGCCAACTGGATGACTCTGGGCCAGTCACAGACTCTCAGCCCAGCTTTCCTCACAGGGTGGTTGTTGTGGGGATAAGACTGAGAGGAGGACAGTGATCACGTAAGCCTCCTTGAGTTCCTTGGAAGGAAGAAAGGTGGGTTATAGGAAATAAAAATTAATAAATAAAATTTAAGGGAGTTTGTGTCCCAAGGACATCTTTCTGAGTAAAAAGAAGATATATGGTCAGAGGAGAGAAGGGCATAAGATTTCAGGAAAAACGAAGACAAAAAGATACAAGTGGGAGCAGAGTGTGGTGACACACACAGAGGCTGATAGGGTCCTAACTACGCCAGGCAGGGTCCTTTCTTTCAGCAAGTGCCAAGGGTCAGCATGGTGGAGGGATCGTGCCTCCCAGAGAGCAGGGCTCCAAATAAAAGATTTGGGGTTCTCACCCTGTGGGTCCTCATTTGCTGCCCCCAAGCCAGCAAACAGCAGTGGGAAAGGCAGTGGTGCCCACAGGTGTCAGTGATATGTGCCTTGCAGCTAATTTCTCCCTATTTTTATTTACTTATTTATTTTTCTATTTTTCTTGCTGCCAGCTGGGTTTGCTTCTAAATGAAGTGGGAGCCTCTAGCTTCTGCCATCTTTCTTTTCCAGGACAAGTTACTTGTCACTGCCGCATGATTGTGTCCTAGAGGTTCCCTACCCGGTGTGAGGAATCCATTTGTGGAGGATAAAAACCTGACAGATTTTCCTGTCTCAGCCCTCTGGATTGCATTCCATTTTCCTCCCGGTGCTGCCAGCTCAATTCGATGCACATCAAGCTGCCATGTAGAATTTTGCTTTTAAAATAGACCTCTTTTTGTTTATTTAAGAAACAATCTGACCTGAGGAAATTTGCATAAATTGTGCAGCCTGAAATGTGCACACACCTGAAAGATGTGTAAATTTGAGCCTTTTACAGGGTCAACTTGACTCAAGCCGGCTGTTCTAACACACTAGGACCTACCTTGTTGCTACAAATTAAAACCCTCCAGCAGTATAATCATAAAAAGTGAACACAATAAAAAGCAGTTGCCAGTACAAATACATTACCAAAAGTAATAAGATATGCATAATATTGCTGAAAAGAACAAATGTGGAGGAAGAGACAAAAACAAAGACTCTGTTTGCACAAATCATGGGAACTGGAAATAATAACTGAACATTATAATTAAAAATGTGTCTATTTGATGTGCACAAATCATATAACCCAAGCAAAAGACTGTAGGACGGATGCCAAACTAGACAAAACTGATAATGACGAGTTCGTTATGAAGTAGAGAACATGGCGAGCTAACAATGAAGTAGTGAGAAGATGAAACTGACAAGCATATATACCAAGGGAATGTGCTGCATCCAGGATTACATAAGAGATGTGACTGTAATAAAATATTAAAAACAGGACAAAACCTTTTATATAAATTTAAAGATTTAGACCCATTTTTCCAAAAGACCTGATTTGTACATATCACCATTTGTGATGTAAATAACACCACAAATACACACATATTGATTTTCTGTGTGTGCAACTATTTCAAGCACATTTCCAGAAGCTGAGAAAAAACCCAGCATAGTCCATGTATGATTGCGAATTCAGAAACGATGTGAACGTCTGCAAGGCTGGAAAAAAATGGATTTCCCAATGTTGCACATATCAGCTTGGCTTGTAGAACATCATGAAAGCCCCTTGCCATCATCTTTAAGATTATTGATTTTCAATGAAACCAGTTGCATTCATATTTCGAAATGCCTTTCAGCAGTAAATCCCATGCAGACTTTCCAGTGAAAGTTAGGAAGGTAGATGATTTTTTAAAAATATCTTTAAAGTAGACACACAATCTTTCTTGAGGAAAGTTGTTGGGGTAGGGGCTGCCACTGAGAAGACCTCCTCCCTCGTGCCTGCTGGTCTCCCTGATCTCCCCCCCCCCTTTTTTTTGTTGCTGTTTGGTTCTCTTTGTCTTCTTTCAAGGCGCCAAAAAATTAAAATCAACCTGACCTACATGGACATTTTCACCACTTCCTTTATTTGACAATGGGCAGGCTGGAATGATATCCTGGCTGGCATCACCACCTTATAACTTGCCACTAGCCAAATATGTAGTAGCAGAAGATAGAACAGAAAGGAAAGAGGCTTTCCACATTTGAAAGGTCATCTTATTTATTTATTTGAAGCTTTTCTATCCCGTCCCCTACAGAACGTCTCAGGATGGCTTACAATTAATAAATAGAAGAGCACCACAGCACCTGACCATTAATATACTAACATGCCAGTTAAAATCAATTAAACATTAAAATAATGGGAAAATAAAAAGGTCATGTGATTTCCCCAAAAGAATCCTAATGTTGCGTCAGCCGTACATCTTCCCCTCCTTCCAAGCAGGATCCAACAGTGTATTTCTAACAAAAGGCATTGTTATTATTATGTGAACACAAGCCTATCAGACTATCTTAAAGTACAAATGAAATGTATTGCAGAAGTCAGGAACAAGCAAAATAAGCAAATGTAGAATGAACAGCAGGAGAAAAATCTGACTTATTTGTAAGGAGTTGTTCATCCCAAACTGAAAATCTCTCTTCCCTTCCAAACTCAAATGACCAAACCTTGTCCTCCTGGTTCGGGGTTCTCCTGCTTTGGCACCAGTCACTGGAACATCTGACATTACTCTGCTGGTCTGCCCTCTTCAGCTGACATGGGATCCTGGGATTAGTGATCTTTGATCCAGCCTTCTCTTCATTAACATGCTCAGTTTGCCTTCCCATGATATTCGATACTGATTAATTCTCAACAAGTGCCTGGCTTATCCCTGAGTCCTCTGGCCCTGGTCTCTCAGCTCCATTTGACTCTGAACGTGTTTCCGCACTCCTCGAAGGCTCACTGGCAGGAACGGTGGGTCCAGTCCCTAGTGTGAGCTTCTGAAGGACAGAACAATGTGGAGTTGAATGACAGTCAATCTGCTGGTGGTACACCGAAGTATTGCTGAGCGTTATGGAAACAGGGCTGTTCTTTTGCACTCTTGGATCTGCAATATGCATGTTAGCTCTTATGGGGCAGGCACTGGGGCAGGGGTTGCCTTGATTTTCTAGCCATCTCTGCTGTCTGGTGCCAACTCTCGTTGTGTAGCAGCATCTGTGGTTGCCCTTGGTAGCATGTTCCTCAACATATTCCTACTCTTGTGACATATGTTACATATGACAAGGGGCCTAGTCAGTTTCCTCCAGCTGCAAATTGGGGTTGGATCCAGTAGAACTGCCCTTTGTCTCTCCTGGAGTTCATTGTCCAGGGATTGGAGACATTACTTATGAGGAGTTATCTCTTCCTCTAAGGGATATATGAGTGCATATACTGATTTTTTACTCTTTCTCTTTGGTTCAAGGAGACTGTGTTCAAGGGAAAGAATGGTGGGAGAAGAGATGAGGAAGCAGGAGAGGGTTAAATGTTAGCAGAGGGACCGTAATTGGACAAACTTGTTCTCAGGCTTCATAATCTTTGTGTCCTTGACGTTAAGGTTCAGCATTGATGAGATCCCCCCCATTACATACATCCTGTAGCTAGAGTTGGATCTAGCATGAAACTGAACTGAAGCAGATTGACCCTCCTTCCCCACAGCACCCCCCTGAAAAAGCAAAACAAATGGTCAGAAGACCTTGCTGAATGGAGTATGTAGTGGTGTAGGAGGGCCTGTCCCATAATAAACTGTCCCAAAGGAGCCCTCTCCAAATGTGGACCTATCACATCGCCAGTGGAAGGGATCCCATTGCACCAAAACGTTTCTGCCCTGAATGCTAGTACTGTTCCCTTGTTCAAACAACGCTTCCATTAGCACCATCTACCATGAGTCAAATGTAGAATGGGAACACACTTACATTTTCATTACCGAGCTTATGCTGTGGCAGTGAGGGCAGCAAAGAGGCAATAGCTCTCTGCTTCCATTGCCTCCTCACAGTGCCGTCCAGCAGAGCTTTTTGAGTGGTGCATGGCCTAACACATACTGGCCGAAACACCATTGTCACAGCAGCCCATTGTGATGACTTTGCCCAGCACATTAAGGAGAAAGTCATTCAGATTCTCCATGAAGAAGCTGGACTCCACACTTGGTATGATTCCAGAACAGGAGGTGTCCAGAGCGCCATCTGGTCCATCATTGTTGGATGAGTTTCAGTTATTGCAGCCTGAGGAAGTGGACAAGATGATACACCCAACCACCTGCTTACTCGACCCTTGCCCTTCTTGGCTACTTATGAGAGCCAGTCAGGGATCGGTCCCTCAGACCAGGAGGTCATCAACGCCTCACTGAAGGAGGGCTGGGTCCCTGTCCCTTTAAAGGAGGCAGTGATCAGACCCATCCTGAAGAAGGCGTCCCTGGACCCAGAGGTGACCGCCAATTATAGACAAGTGGCCAACATCCTGTTTTGGGGCAAGGTGTTGGAGCGGGTGGTGGCAGGACAACTCCAGGCACTCTTGGATGAAACGGATTATCTGGACCCTTTTCAGTCCAGTTTCAAACCCACTTATGGCACTGAATCTGCCTTGGTCGCCCTGTATAATGACCTGTGCAGGGAGAAGGACAGGGGGAGTGCATCCCTGTTGGTTCTCCTGGACCTCTCAGCAACCATGGTATCCTTCTGGTTAGGCTGGCTGGGCTAGGAGTTGGGGGCTCTGCTTGGCAGTGGTTCTGCTCCTATCTGGCCGGTTGATTCCATAAGGTGGTGCTGGGGGACTATAGCTCTATGCCATGGCAGTTATGCCAAGGAGTACTGCAGGGCTCTATTTTGTCCTGCATGCTCTTCAACATCTACATGAAACCACTGGGAGAGGTCATCAGGAGGTTTGGGCTACAGAGTCTTCAGTATGCTGATGACACCCGGCTCTTCCTCTCATTTACATCTAACCCAGATGAGGCAGTGGCTGTCCTGAACCGGTGTCTGGCTGAGATAATGGGCTGGATGAGGGCCAATAAACAGACTGTCCAGATAAGATGGAGGTCCTTTTGGTGGGTGGTTCGGGTTTTCAAGTAAGTGATTTTGTTCCTGTCCTGGATGAGATAGCACTCCCTCTAAAGAACAGGGTCCACAGCTTGGGAGTGCTCTTTGACCCAGAGCTATCCCTGGAAATCCAGGTGACAGAGGAGGCGAGGAGCGCCTTCCTCCAGCTTCGGCTGGTCCATCAGCTGCGTCCTTATCTGGACGAGCATTGCCTAGCAATGATGATACATGCCCTGGTAACTTCCTGGTTGGATTATTGTAACGCGCTCTACGTGAGGCTGCCCTTGAAAACAGTCCAGATACTTCAACTGGTACAAAATAGAGCTGCCAGGTTGCTCATATAATGCTGGTCCTCTTTCAGCTACACTGCCTCCCAGCTGAAGTCCAGGCCCAATTCAAACTGCTTGTATTAACCTATAAAGCCCTAAACAGCTTAGGTCCAGAGTACCTCAAGGATCACCTCCTTATGCCCTCATGCCCCTAAAGGAGGCCTTGCTTCGGGAACCCTCTTTGAAGGAAGTACGGAGGGTTTCTAGCCAGAGGAGAGCCTTCTCCGCAGTGGCGCACAGATTATGGAATGTGCCCCCCAGAGAGGTCTGCCTGGTGCTGACGTTACACTCATTCCGGTGCCAGGTAAAGAACTTTTTATTTATTTATTTAGGGAACTTCTATGCCGCCCCATTCACCGAAGCCTCGGGGCGGCTCACAATCATAAATAAATAACATAATATAAAACAATATAATTTAACAGTATAAATTAAGTCACCCTGGCCAAAGAATAAAATAAATAAATAATATTAACAAAATTAAAATAACGTTTATTCAACCATCATTTTAATAATTGAGGGGTTTAGATGTTTTAAGTTTTTTTTCCTTCCCCACAGTCACATTTTCTATTATTTTCCTTCCTTTTCTTTTTCTTGGTTTATGATGCCCTGTTTTAAATTGTTTTAATAAATGTGGTTTTATTATTGTAGTATTGTAATTTTATATTGTATAAGCCATCCTGAGCACTTGTCGGAAGGACAGGATATAAATGTTTGTAATAAATAAATAATAAATAATAAATGTGGGTCTCATTTTTTTAAAACAAACATTGCATTAACTGTGCTTACATGAAAACCCACTGTTCCCAGATTGTGTGTGGAATATGGAAATGGGATTGCCGTTTTTGCCAGAACAATGGGATTGCCAGGTTTTCAACATATGAAAATTTGAAAGGCCTGTTCATTTCCTTTTCATTCACAAACCTTTGTTTTGGGTGCAAAAACATACCTTCCTGAAGAATTTTTCAAATAGACAGTCTCTTCTAACAAAGGAAAACCCAGCTAGCTTCCGCTTTAAAAAAAAGAGAAAAAATGCCAGTGTCCCCCTTGAGAGATAAACAGGGAAAGCGTGGCTTAAAATACAGAAGAGAAGGGTCATTGTAGCAAGTGTGTGTGTTTTCCAGTGCGGCATGTCTCTCTGCTACACCTCTAATACTAAATTCTGCCTCTGTAATCTAATATTTCTCTCAGAAACCTTCTAGGTTATGAGAGGACATTTGTCTTGCGATTTCTTTTGTGGGAAATCAAAAATTACAGCAGTGCTCAAAGGGAATAGAAATCCTAGATACTCATGACCTTCATCGAAACCTCTTTCGTCACTTGTCAGTTCTTTAAGGGGCAATTTAATTGTAACTCCTTGGCGGTGACAAGGTAAGTGCTGGCATTTTGGCACTGTCATTCATTAGCGGTGTGCAGTGTCAGCAGCAATGCCTCAAACATGTCACCATCCCGCCTCAGCAATGGCAACCTGACTTTTGGGATGTATGTTATTTTTCTGATACCTCCCAGAGACAAGTCTGCATGCCTTGCATTCCTGTCCGCTGGGGTGCCATTTGTTTATGGATCTCAAAGGCTTCAGGGCTCTGAGTGGAGCCACGCTGGCTAAGCAACAGAGCCCAACCAACAGACAGCGCACTGCTCAAGGGTGGCTCATGGCGGAGAAAGCCCTCACGGAAATACCTTCTGGCAGGGCCCTTCCTATATAAGTCTCCCTCTGTTCAGGGGGAGGCTTACCTGGTGGCAGTGTAGAGAAGCTGAAAAGCCTTCATCTCAAGCTAGGCATGAAGGGCTGTTTGAAGGGCGTCCCGGGACACTTTCCGTGGTGTCTTCCTAGACCCAGCAGCCTGGGAGAAGGAATCTTGCTGGCGGGCCTTGCTGGGGTACTAGGTCCGCAGGAGCATGCCAGCTCCTGATGCTAGTCCTGCTACTAGTGGGAAACCTGTACCTTCAATATAGCGATGTACCACACTGGGCATTTGGTTCCACTTAAGTCCAATGGGATTCCACAGGGTTTCCATGATGGTAAGATTTTCTTTTTCCAGCTCCAAAAACGCTTTGCACATTTTTTCAGAACCAATGATTTGCGCAAAAAATGGAGTCATAATTTTTTATTGACAATCTAGCTGAAGTATGCATCACTGTAAGCCCTATATGCCTCGCATGTAGCCCTACAGAGACTATTCACCTCTGGTCAACATCCTTGTCTATTTCCTTCTCTCCACACCCTCTTCTTTCTAGCATAGCAGAAACAGATTCCATATCTGTCAAATAAGGTGTCCGTTCCCTACTTCATTCACCAAGGAAGAGAATGAAATTGACAAGTGCATTTTCAAATGCACACATGATGCCTAATCCTCTCCTCTCCTCTCCTTGCAAATTGCCTTCATATATGGACTTTTGCTGCAGACCATTTCAGCATGTCTTCAGTTCAAGCGATATAATCTGGAAAATGATAATCAAAAACAACCCAAAACGAGTAGCATAGTATATAGAGCAATAGTATAATAATTTTAACTACAGCACAATCCTATACCTGCATCTTTTGGAGTCCTTGTTGCATCACCATAAAACAGGTCTGACATCAAAGCAAGGAGATCACTATTGGAATGCCTTTCCTCCATCACAGCCAGTGCAGAAATGGCTGTACCAGCTGCTTCCCTGGCAGGACAATGCTACTTTGAAGGAGTTTAGTGGGCATTCCAGAAGTGGGAAGAGGAGACCTATGCTACCAAGATATGATATACCCTGGCAGTGTTTTGGCCTCCTTCCCACACTGAAATGCCACAGTTAGGCAGCTGAAATTGGCTGTCTAGTTGTTGGCAGGATAAAGCATCATGGAGGTGACCTTTGCTTCTACCCTGTTCCTGTCTTCCATTGGGTAACCACAGTCTTCCAAGTTGCATACATCCTGATAGGATTATTATTATAGTACAATAATTTCTGAGTAAGTCCACCAGAATCAAGGTCATGACCAGTAGAACTTGGAGCAATTTCAATACGTCATCATGATCTATAATGATGGTAATATTGACTTACAAATATTCTTTCCTCAATAAAGCTAGCTAATGAATTCAGTGCCTTTTGAATGGCACTAAACATTTTACTTAAACACAAACATACACGCACTGGGGAAGAGACAGAGAGAAATCTCAGATTTTGCACATCTTGTGCTCTATTTTTAAAACAAGGATTTTTTTTTAAAAAAAAATCCCCCTTAGCAGCTTTGTTTTACAGATTTATTATGTGAAAATGGAAAGGAACCCAAGAGCGCTATTTATGATAAAATGCATTTTAATTTGCTGGCACCGAGTTAGTTCCATATGCAACCAGAACAACATATGCAGAATGTACAGGAAATGGCTTCTCTAAAAATAGTCTTACTCTTTTGTTTTATCCTATATGGTAAGTTGTATTTATTCTCTGCCCTTCCTGATAGCTTGCCCTAGTCACCATTGAACTGCTTAATGCCAGAAGTTGAAGGCCTCCAAGAAGGAAAACGGAAAAGATTATTTCTAGTATGTCTGATATAATTACCTCAGTTTTATGCTTTTATGTTCAACACTTGCGGTCAACCCTACATTAAAAAAAGAAACAGTGAACTTTATATTCTGTTCGTGTCATCCCCTCTCTTCCTCCACCTATTTTAAAACATCTTTGCAAAATGGTCACCTATTAACTGTTCAGAAGTATCTTATTTCAACCTGTTGTTCTCAGATTTGATATGATTTATGGTTGTGTTGCTGCAGTTATTGCTTCATGATACAATGTTTTTCTAGGTTTTTTCTTAAATTTCATATCCTCCTTGGGGCCTGTTAACTGGAGGGTATCATTTGTAAATACATGAAACAAACTACCCAATACATGTACAGTTTCCTAACAGAGATCTGGTGTCACCAGAACTGCCATGAAACAGCACCTATGTGAAGCTTCATCATCTGAACAGAACGTGGCTCCCCATATAGATTTTCTGATTTGCATGGAGACCCTTCCCATCACTAGTACCAGTGACACTGCCCATTTTTCCAAAGGTTGGCTGCTACTTTCCTGAAAATTGGCAGAATCCGATGGTGGATTTTGAGGTTCAGTGGCTGTTGGGAGAAGTTCATCTCTGAATTTGGAGAGATTACTTAAAACACCCAACCTCAATCCTTTTCAGGATCCAGAATTGTCTCCTGCTCTACCAGGCCATGTTAGGCCATTTCTGTGCCAGTGACATCACCAGGACACTCCAGCTTCTGTAGACTCCTGAGTCCATCCAGAGCCCTGACCAGATGGGGGAGATTGGGCCAACTCCCCTGCATCCAGCACTCAATTCCAGAAACTAATGGGGAAGCTCCAAATTCGTGACAAAAGAATGTGCACCAAATACCCACTAACATTCAAGACATAGAGAAGTCTCTGTTTGTAGGCCTGGGTCCTCTCAAAACTAGGAGGAAAGTCTTTTCTTTCCTATTCCTGACATTATTTTTCCAGTTGGGAACTCTGAGGAAAAAAACTTCCTATGAAATATTTTCCCATTAGGACTGAACATTTTATTTAAAGAACAACTTCTCTTAGTTTGCCAAAAGGTTTGTGGCTTGTCTACCTGCACCTGTAGGTTTTGTTTTTGTTGCATGACTGTAAAAAACAAAGTTATACCAAAGCAGTGTACAACACAAATACATAATTGCCAATACCATAAGGTACAATATCAAATTAGTAAAATATAAGCAGTGTACTTGATTGGCAGTAATTAGACAGGAAATTTGTGGGTGAAAATCTATGTTTCTAGCATGCAACTAGAGCTCACAATTGTTGGCAGGTGCTTATATTTTGGGGCAGATTATTCAGAGAGCACTGGCACCTACATGATATCTTATGCCTCTAGATATCAGAACTTGGCATAGTAGATGGTGCTGAAGGAGCCATATGATCTTGGGGATCACCTTGTCCCCAGAGAAAAACGCCATAAGCAGAGCTACATTATCAACAGGAGAAATCGGAGTGGTGATTTCCTTCCACTCCGCACCAGGGTAAGTTCATGGCAGCTCTTCACCTGACGTCAGGGTTATGACCTCAGAGGATGGAGGTGTGAGAGGAATAATGATTCTAGTCTGGACTGGATCTCCACACACTTACACTCAAAAGTCAGGGAAACTAGATGCATTTCACATAGCATCTAGTTTTGCCTAGACATGTGCGCTTGGGGTACGGTAGCCTGTACTTCTCTCTCTCTTTCTCTGGCACTGGTTACTTTTGCAGTTTTGCTTGTACCAAAGAGTGCAATTCAATGCATATTTGCTCAGAAATAAGTCCCATTTATTTCAAAGGGGTTCACTTCCAGATGGGTGGTATAGATAGAACTGCAGTCTCAGTCATTTCTACATGTGAAAGTATAATGCTATATGTGTTTACCTTGGGATAAGCTGAGCTAAGCAGAGTTTAGGTCTTACTTCTGAGTAAAGATGGATAATGCTGCCCTATAGGTTATCTTCAAAACTTAAAGGATGCAAGGCTATATGCCTGAAAGAATAAATAAATTCTCCAGCACTTTGTTGGGATAAGAATGAGGCTGAAAAGACAGGAGTTTGTAAACCACAATGTTAATTGAGAGAGTTTTTTACAGCTCAGTCCTAGGCTGACCTAGGTATATATCCCTAAAATCAGCCCTTGTACCAGAGGATTGGATAATGGCCAATGTAACGCCAGTTTTTAAAACAGGATCTGGGAAATTATTGGCCAGTACTTTTTTCAATTCAGTAATGTCCTTTTTCAGGTAAGGTAAGCTAACCAGAACTGAATGCGCACATTTTCATCAAGTTTTCCACTAGTTCCCCAAGATCCCTCTCTTGCTGAGTTACTGCTAGTTCAGATCCCATCAGCATATACCTGAAGCTGGGATTTTTGCCCCAACATGGATTATTCTACACTTGCTTTTATTGAACTGCACTTTGATGTCCATTCTCCCAGCTCAGGGAGATCCCTCTGTAGCTCCTCACAATCCTTTTTCGCTTTAGCCACCCTAAAAAGTCAAACCTGGCCACCTCATTATTTGCTCCTAATTCCAGATCATTTATGAATAGGTTGGAAGGAATTGGCCCTAATACAGAACCCTGTGGGACTCTACTGGTGGCATGTCTACATTAGGAGAAAGTTCAATTTATTCTCACCCTCTGTCTTCTGTTCTTTACCCAGTTTGTGATGCATCCATCCCCCTCCCCTGTTTTCATTATTCCATGACCCCTTAGATTGCTCAGGAGCCTTTTGCGAGGGGCTTCACAAGCTATACCTACTGGATTGACTCTGTTTGCCTGCTTGCTGACATGTTCAAAGAAATCCAATAGGTTAGTGAGACAAGGCTTCCCCTTGTGGAAGCCATGCTGACTTTTTCCCATCAGGGCTTGTCTCTCTATGTGCTTACTGATTCTCTCTGTAATCATACTTTCAATAAGTTTACCCAGGGCAACAAAAATGATGGGGGCTGGAGCAACTCCCCTAGGAGGAGCCAGTACAACAACTGTACTATTCCACATAGAAAGTAAGGCGAAACATGATAGAGGTGTTTAGAATTATGCATGGAGTGAAGAAAGAGGAGGAGAAGACATCTCTCTCTCCCTCCCACCACACCTGAAGCCGGAGTCATCCCAGGAAGCTGATTGGTGGGAGGATTTGGACAGATAAACGGAAGTGCTTCTTCACACAGCATGTAGTCAGACTATGGAATTTGCCACCACAGGGCGTGGTGATGGCCACCCATTTGGATGGCTTTAGGAAGGGACTGAAAAGGAGAGCCAGTGTGGTGGGGTGGTTAAGAGCCTGGGACTGGGACTCAGAGGATCTGGGTTCGAGTCCCCACTCAGCCATGGAGCCAACTGGGTGGCTCTGGGCCAGTCAGACTCTCAGCCCAACCTACCTCACAGGGTTGTTGTTGTGGGGATAAGGTAGAGGAGGAGAATGATGTAAGCTGCCTTGAGCCCTTTGTAGGAAAAAAGGCGGGATATAAATCGAAAAATAAATAAATAAAATAAAAGATCCATGAGGGAGGAGGCTCCCAGTGGCTACTGGCCTTGCTGGCTACGTGCTGCCTCCTTGACCAGAGGGGGCCTGCCTGCACACACCAGTTGCCGAGGAGCTTGGTTGGGGGGGCGGGGGTCTTGGACCCATCCTACTTTAGGGATCCTGCGGACAGCTAATTTGCTACCATGTGTATGGAAAGCTGCACTAGATGGACATTTTATTTAAGATATTTAAGTCTATTGATTTCAAAGAACTGAGGTCTTAATCATTTATAAAGAATTTACTCGAAGATAATACTATGGGAGAGAAGCATGTTTCTTTACAGTTACTATTGCAATCCAATTAAAGAAAGACCAAAAAAATGTTAATGGCCACTGGTGTTTCATATCCCAAATAATGATAATGTTTTAATGGCTTCCTATGAAACAATCTGAAATGGTAATCACATTTTTAAAGCCAATTTTCTTAATTATCAGTGGAATGTCACAGACCAAATTCTTTGGCTCTCTATTTCTTGCTATAAGCTACATACAGCTTATCCATTCTGTCACAAAATATAATGCATGTGGAACAGATGTGATTTTGCATAGTTTTGCCAAAAAGTGCATTGTCCTTATGTTCTATAAATTATTCTGTTTCCCATATTGGAGACAGAATGAGCCCCTTTACAAGATTTTTAAAGTTACTGTGGGTGCCGTGGGTACTTCAGAATCTGAGCTATATTATTCTTCATTGTTTCTCTATAATGAATTTTGATTCCACAGTGATTTGTATTGTTTATTTCAAATAGCAATCCATGTGAGGACCAGCATTTAGGAATGTCGTATTTCTGTTTCAGAAGCCTGAAATTTATACAGTTTGATGATCAGAGTGTTGCAGGGAAATAATATTTGACCACCATTACTAAATATGCTATTATATTTAAAAGTTAGAAGTACATATTTGTGAGTGGTGGATGATGACACAGAAGGCAATATTAGGTTTCTGTCCCTTAATTCACATCTATAAAGAATTTCAGAAAAAGATCAGCCTATACTTTATAGAGTACAACAAAATCTTTGACTGTGTGGCTCATGAGAAGCTATGGATGCCCCTGAAAGAAATGGGTGTCCTCAGTACACTTGATTGTCTTGATGTGTAGCCTGTACCATGGACAAGAAGCTGCAGTTCAGACAGAACACAGAGAAACAATGATTCCTAATAGGCAAAGGTGTCAGACAAGGATGTATTTCATCTTCCTATCTGTTCAATCTGTATGCAAAACGTATCATAAGGAAAGTTGGATTAGAATCAGAGGACGGAGTGAATATTGGCAGAAGAAACCTGACTAATTTAAGATACACAGATGATACCATACCCCTGGCAGAAAGCCACAATACTTGACATAATTCTGAATAAAAGTGAAAGAAGATGGTGCAAAAGCAGGACTGCAGCTGAATATTAAGAGAACAAAAAACACGCCCACAGAAGAATTACAGAACTTGACTGTAACGATGAGGAAATTGAAATTGTGAAAGATTTTGTACACCTCGGCTCAGTCATCAATTCAAAGAGAGACTGCAGCCAAGAAATTCAAAGACTGAAACTTGGAAGGGTAGCAATGAAGGAACTAGAAAAGATCATAAAGTGTAAAGATGACTTACTGGAGACCAAGGTCAAGATAATCTGAACTACAGTATTCCCAATCACAACGTATGGATATGACAGCTGGACAGTGAAGAAAGCTGATAGGAAGAAAACTGATACATTTGAAACATGAGCTTGCTGGAAGAGAGTTTTGCGAATACCCTGGACTGACAAAAAGACAAAGCAGGACCTAGATCAAATTAAGCTAAAGCTTTCCCTAGAAGCAAAAATGACTACACTAAGGTTGTCATACATCAGATACATCGTGAGAAGGCGAGACTCACTGGAAAATACATTCATGTTAGGGAAAGTCAAAAGCAGAAGACTAAAGGGAAGACCAAATATAGGATAATCCATAAAAGAAGCCACTTGGAAGAGCTGAAGGAAGCAGTTACGGTGAAGACATTCTGGAGGACTTTCATTCATAGGGTCACCATAAGTCAGAGACAACTTAATGGCACAAAACAACAACATATCTAGGACGGTGTTTCACTGGTCCAGTTTCATTTCCCCCTTCATATACCATTCTAATAGCTAGTGAGTGCAAATTCCCCTTGGTTCTCCTTGATGTCCACTCACTCACTGCAATGTTTCCTTCTGGACACTAAAGATAATTCTTTTTTTTTAAAAAAATATTATTTTCAGTTACTGACCAGGCAAGATAGCAACATGCAACTGAATTTTTCCCTCCCTCTCTCAGGATGCTAAAATACTGCAACAACAGCAGAGGCAAAGAATCGTGTTTCTACAGGACACCAATACAGAAGGGCCAGGAAACACACACAAGGGTAAAAAAGAAGTTGGCACAAAGTTGACCCAACACATTTTGCTTCCTGGGCCGAAGGAGAAGATGGTCCCCAACTCTGTTTCACACACTGAAGCCAGCTGGACTGGGAACTGACCCTTGCTTCAACATCAGCAGTCCAAGAGCTCTCTCCACCACTGTTGTGTAGGACAGGCTGTGTGGTACACTTCCAAGAGGTGAGAATGGCTGGCGAGCCAAGGCGCAGTGCCTGGGCTTGGGGCGGTTGGTGATGCCTCCAGCATCTGAAGCAGCTGACTCCCTCTGCCTAAAGGCAGGACTTGGGCTAGCTGCGCTCTTGCATCTTTCATCCCATGTGACCTCAAATTTCCATGTTGTCTCTTCTTTCCATCATTACCAGTGAGGAGCTGAGCTCATCAAGTTCCCCTGCATTCCACCTCGAAGCTGCTCCTGACTTGTCTCAGTATCAGACTGCAAGCTTTTCCACTCCCCCTGCCTTTGGCATAAAAAAGTCATGCAACTTTATTTATTCATTTGATTCTCATCCTACTCCATTAGCCCTAATTCTCATGCACATTTCACCATACGCACAAATCAGCTGCATGCATTTTTAAAATGTATGCATTTGTCTTACTTGCTTTTCTTTGTAGGAATTTTTCAAAATCACATATTTTTCAAATGTTCGTATTTTTGTTATTGTTTTTGTTTTGCTGCTCTTATTATTTGCTCCAAAATGATACCACAATCTCAAAAGAGATGAGCTTGAAGCTCGCATTGCATCTGGGTCTACATTTGGTTCCAGGAGTGTGAACTGGATAATTTCTGGATCATAAAATGAACTGAAATTAATTTCTTATATATTCTTAGTTATCAGAGCAGCATGGATCAGAGTTTTTTTAGAGCAACCTTTAGTGTCTTTAATAATCTCGAAAGTACCACTTCTGTGGTGAATGAGTCAGTTATAATTACTTATCTTCTTTCTGTGCATAGTACAAGTGAACAACCTTAGAAATGTAGCTTCTTCTTTTTCATCTGAATATTAATCAACTAGAGAATAGCAAAGAATGCCTATAATCTTAATGGTCTATTCATTACTCATGAGTAAGAAGACTTAGGAAAGAGAAACCTGCACATCTTTTGCAGAAATAAAACAATATAGCTCCTGGGATTAAGCCAAGTAAGTTCCAACACCGAGCCTGGATAAAGTGTTATTTCCAGACAAAGCCCTGTTCCGAATAATTCATCTGTTACCCAATTTTTAAATTATTCATTCTTCTGATTAATGAAAATATGCTAATTAAGGATTAGATGTTTAAAAGGTATAAATATCTTTCATTGCCAAAAGTAATTATGATAAGTAATTACTTAAACATTATGATTCAGAACTTAAATAATATCTATGACAGAAAAATGGGTAAGGAAAAAAGGCATTACTGTAGGTGTACGGGATAATTTAGGTTGTTATGTATTCCATTTAGTTACAATTCCTGTGAGCATTACAAGATGTTCTTGCATAATTTTATTACTTACATGCAAGCTTTTCTGCACCTTCGTTGATTGGTTTGGATTTGTACAGTGCTGAGCACTGCAGTGTTGATCTAGCAAAATGCCTGAGCCGCCCAGCTAACACTTAACAGCACTTCCAACACCAGCATTAATGTACAAGCAAGGCATGGAGTAGAGATGAGCAGGATCTGTGGTACGATCCTGGTTGCACTGTGGCAAGAAACGTTAGTGCATCCTTCATTTCTAAACCAGTGCATGATTTTGCCAGCCAGTTTATCCCACGGCTGACCACACTGAAGCAAGAATAAACACCGCATTCTTTCCACCTTTATCCGCACAGCCCCCACCTCTGTTCTGTTCCCAAATGAAGTGTTAGTTAAGAGCTAACTTGGATTGTAAAAGTCACAGGGGATATAATGGGACATGCTTTTTCATCTGGCAGCATCTTCTATAACTCTGTCTGTGTGTTTATGTCTGTACACATGCGTCTAACTTTACATAAAGCCTCTGTCTCAGTCCTGGTTTCCAGTATTGGCAAATGCTAAAAATTCTGCAAAGACCGACAGTTCTGGCAACAAGAAGAAATAAGCTCAGAAGCAGCAGTAAAATATGTCACTCTGATAGCTTCCTGCAGCTCCAGTTTGGCACTATAACTCACAAAGCCAGCAAGTGACTGGCCCTTGCAGCAGTAACTATGCAAGGCTGAGGTTAGATGACCCTCAGCCCTCTGTCAGCTGAGTGTTGTCAGGAGGTGGGGCTTATCAGCTAAGCTCCACCCCTTGGAGGAATCTGAGAAGGCTCCATGGGCTGGATGGACAACCTCCATAGGCCAGATTAGGCCCCTGAGCTGGTGGCTCCCCATCCCATGTATACTTTGCCTGTTTGTTGTCCAAAGCTTCACAAATCTGAAGTGTCACAAACAAAAGCTGGATTCGGTATTCTGTGCTTACTTATGTATATTTGGATATATTGGTTTATTTTGTAAATCTATTCATTTAGCTCTGATCATGGGGGAAAGCAAGGTACTGTCCTGGAAACTGGGGGGAGATGCAGTTTTCTGAAACAAGATGAATTGCTTTAAAACAAGGTAAAAACCAAAGCCTCAATTATTATTTTTAACCCACCACAAACAGCACAATGTTAGTCCTTGGGTGATCCAGAGGCAGCGGATCCCATAAAAACGGAGCCACCACACTGAAGGCTCTTCTGGTGGATTCCACTTAGGGTTCTTTGGGATCACCAGGGGAACATCCTCCAATAGGCTCAGTGACTGGGCAGGATGGGTGAAGGAAAAGGCACACCCCATTGTGAGTTTACACGACGTGGCAACCCACCCTTTGAATGAGCAATGCATTGCGGACTGTTTATGGACAGACAATTGGGTTCACTGTGCCCACAATTCTTTTGGTCTCTCGGGATGTATCCTGTATGACTTGATGGCTGAATCTGCCTTGTCCCCCCCCCCGCCCACCAACACACACACACACACACACGCACACATTCCAGCCATGGGCCCTGTTTGCCCTTTTGGCCCCCCTTCCCCCATTCAGCAATTCCTTTTGCAACCTCCAAAGTGGCAGCAACTGGCAGCCCTCCCCTGCCCCCAAGGTATCCAAGTGGCACTTTGGAAAGGTTGTCATTGGTTCACTACTTTTTCCCTTTCCCACAACTGAATGTGCGTATCTCTGCATTGCCGCCTTTCTAGAGTCGCGCAACCTTGCAACTCCACGTAACTGAAATGGGAAGGGCTTGTTTGGCCAGGGTCCTGGTAAGTGCCTGCTGGCATCAGCCACAGACATTGATGAAAGGACCCTGCAAATAGGTTATTTGTGTTCACTTGACAGCTCCCATATGGACAGCTGCCAAATGGAAGGAAAACCGTGTGCGATCTTTGCTCACAGAAGGAGTGGCAACTTCTTCCCCCTTTGCAGTGAGACCCTCAGGGTTTTTAGTGCCCCTCCTCACTTACTTCCCTCTCTCCCTCACTTTCCTGATTTGCCAGCTACTCAAGAAAAGAAAGTTCATCAGGCTGCCCTTTTTCGCAAATACTTCTTCTGACAGATGTCAGAAGAAAGGCCTTTCCTTTAAAAACTCTCTGACTAATCTCTGCACTGCTTTTTTGACAGGAAAATATGCAGCTATGAATCTGCATTTACTCACCTGTCAAAACATACTTGTCAGTCATCCAAGCACAGATGACATGACAACCTACCATGGGTTAAAAAAAAAAAAAAAAAAGCATCGTAAAATAGCCTATGGGTCCTCAGGGTGATGGAAAGCAAAAAGCAAAAGAGAAAGGCAAAAACAGAGGTCACTGTGGGTCAGGTGGGCTGGGCTAGACCACTCAATAAACCATGGCTACTTATCCATGATAAGTTGTTGTGACATCTCATTGTGTTCAGCTGGGCATACCCTTAGGAAGGACTGATGGGATTGCATCCTTGATGAATCGCTGTCTACTCGTCTCGTTTAGCATAGGATTTAGCAGATTAGACATGCGAATTGCTAGCTGGATTGCTTATGGCATGGCAGACTGCCCTATTTCAGTTTCAAACTTCTTGGAAGCAAGAGTAGAGCATCTCTGGTCATGGGCAGAATATCTTTTTCAATGTGCAGGAAATCCGCTTTCATGAGTGGAGTTCTGGATCCCTCCAGCCACTGACTGGGGGATCCTCTCCTAAGCAAGCGGTATGATTCTGAACCTGTTGCAACCCAGGTGAGGATCCTTTGCACCAGACAATCACCTCCGATCCTCTCAGCCAGGCCCAGGTTGATATCCCTTGAGAAAAAGCGACCAAAATAATTGAAGCTCCTGCATATCACTCGGAAAATTATAGCAGCTCCTTTAAACCATTAAAGAGCAAAATAGAACCCTGGAAGATCTGGGGCTGCAGGAGACTGACTTTGTGAAATAGTTTCCACACTAACACGTCAGGCAGTCAAGCCGTACGACACTGAGCAGACGCACGCTCTCCATTTGTACCAACGAGGTCTGACAATATGAGAGGAGTTTATAGAATTAGGGTCAGCAGATCCTTCTTTCTGGCACCAAGCACAATGGGAGGCCAAGATATTATATTACTTGTTATCTTTCCAGAGGTTCTCAGTGACTCCTTTGGTTGAACAGAAAGGGTGGGGTGAGGACTGGGCAACATCCATTAAGGTATCTGCACTTTTCTTTCTGAGAGAAATAAAATAAACAGGTCCAAGGCAAACAAAAGATCAAGACCTTTTAATCATTCTGACTGAATCAGCCAGAAAACTGATTTTTTTAAAAAAGACACACAGTTACAGTTACAATGTCGTTAATGGAATCATTTTAATTTTGCAACCATTCCTTTTTAAAATTTCTGAAATAATTTGGCCATGTTTTATACATTTCACTTTTCTTAAGTGTATAAATAATATACATTTAAATGATCTGCTTGCTAAAGCATATTCCATAATGGCAGTTCTCTCATTTCTTGCCTTCTGCCTTTCCATTTCCTCTTGTTCCAGAAAGATTTAATGCCCGAATTTCAGCAAGGCACATGATGGGTCGAATCCAAGGTGGCTTCAGGACTCTTGCACCCTGCCATATACTGCATCAACTAGGTCCATTTAGCCTAGTGTTGTCAACACTGACTGGCAGCAATTCTCCGGGCAGGATTTTTTCCCTAAGATCCCCTGGAAAAGCCAGGAATTGAAGCTTGGGATCTTCTGGCATGCAAAACGAGTGCCCCCCTCCCCACTCAGCTACAGCACCCCCCCTGCACAACCAGAAAGCACCACAGGTCTACCACTTCCCCTGCGGTTTATCCCCTATTGCTTGGAAGGGTCCCCTGTTCATCAGGAGCATCTTCTTGGTGACTCTAGTGAAAGCAGAGTGCCTTGGCTTGCACGTCGGAAGTGCTCTCCTCCGGCACCAGATGCTATCGCTTTACACCAGGAACTTGTTCTCCTCAGGTTGCAGAGATCATATTGAAATTTTACAACAGTCTAAATATTGCAACAATCTGTTTATTTGTATTATAGTTCCAATAAATCTCTCTTTTCGTCTCTACTGTACGGGGGGGGGGGGTTTGTTATTTTTTTAACTGTTAAGCCATTAAGCTGTACAGTGCTTTAATAATGATGATCAAAGCTGCATTTCAAAGGGAATAAAAAACAAACACTAGATTTCCTCATAAAATGCCTTTGTGCAATGCTCAAAGCAATATAAAGCACTAATCCCTGGACGAGGTGTGTAAAGATTTTTTTTTCTTTCTTTTTCCTCCTGGTTAGAACCTTCCGTAAACTAGATTTTAATTAAAATGTTATATAAACTAGCTAGTTTGGAAGGATGAAGTCAGGAGTGCATATTGCATGCCGAATAATTTAGAAACCTCCTACCTTCTTCCCAAATATTTGACTTTCATATCTGGGTTGAGGGTGGGGGTGGAAGGATTCATTTGCTTTTGATAATGAAAGGCTCACTCCGAAGATTGCCACTGTCCTTGGCATAGGTGGAGATGTGGCTCTGTTACCGTCAAATATGTTTCTGGCATGGATGTCCCTTCTTTTTCAGGACCAGCATACATGGTGGTGTTTCACAAGAATGTGGTCCTTGTTGAAAACATTCAGTCTAAACCTTCATAATAAGCAGGCTCAAGAAGAGCAGGACAAGAGAAGGTGGAAATGAGGAGGAAGAGACAGGTGGAGAAAAGGGAATATATGTGTATATATGGGGGATAAGACACAGGGATAGAGAGAAGAGCAAGTGAGAGATAAAGGAAGAAAGAGAAGGCAAGAAGGACGGAAAGAGAGAGGATACATTCAGCAAGAGAAGGGGGCGGGGAGAGAAAGAGCACCAGACAAAGAAAGGCTGGATACAGCAGTGACTGAGCTGCAGATCAGAAAGTCCCTCATTCAGATCTGGCCATTGGCATGAACTCACTACATGCCTCGGGACAGCCAGACTCTCAGCCTCAGTACTGCTTCCACCCATCCGCAATATGGAGGAGAAGCCATGGACTCACTTTATAGGGTTGTTGTATGGATTAGTGCCAGCTCCAGTTTCTGAAGGCAAGACACCCTCAAAGGGTCCTCTCTCCATCCACCTTCCCACCACCCTTGCCACTAGCAGCTCTTGCTCCTCAGGAGTTTTCTCAGTACTGCCACCACTCCAAACCCAAGAAGATGTTTGAAGGATGTCATGGTTGGCCTGCATTACAGGCCAATACAAAGAGAAACAGCAAGGCTGCAAGCTCCCACCTCGCTGCCCCACACACACACCCTGTGCCAAACTCAGATCTGAACACATGCTGAAATGGATCCAGAAGATTACAGGGCGGGGGTTGTTTACTTTTCCATGTTTTAGCATTATTGACTATTAAGAATCTCCATGCAGTTCTGAAGGATATTTTTGTCCAGCAGCACGAATTTCTGAATACAAAAGGTAAGGTATTGTGTGTCAAACGTGTATCAGGTGTAATTTTATTCCTATTTTTTTCCTTGCGGTGCATACGGGCGAGCATCTGTTCATTGTATTTTAAGAAGACCGGGTTTAAAAATACTGCACACATGGGTCGTGCTTGACTCGCTTCTTGCTTGTGAGTATTATTCACACCCAAACACACAGAATTCTAGAACAGGGACTAGCCCTTCCCCTGGCCCACACTGCTCAACGGGGAGTGTGTTTTGCTCACTGCCTTGCTCAGACTTTCCACCTGCACAATGGAAAACAGATGGGCCGCACTTAATATAGCTTTGTGCTGCCCACAACATCTCTTCAGAGGCCGTGCTTCATCTAGTGTTTCCTCAGCTCCCCTGTACAGATTCTGAAGACTGCAGTGCTAAGGCTCACAATGACTCTGACTTTAAGGCTACGCACCAACACACCGACAGTATTTCCATACTTCTTTATTATTATTATTAATTATTATTTATTTAAAGTTTTCCTATGCTGTCCCATTACTAAAAGTCTCTGGATGGTTTACCACACACAAAAACCCAAAGAACAAAGACAACCATAATAACAACAACACACAACACAACACACTGCATCCAATAAAGACTAATAAAAACAAGGATAAAACCAATTTATTGTTAAAATGCCGGGAAAATAAAAAGGCCTTCACCTGATGCCAAAAACAAGAGTGCCAGTGCCAGGTGAACCTCCCTGGGGAGCATATTCCACACTCTGGGTGGCACCACTGAAAGGCCTTTCTCCAAGTAGCTACCCTCCTGGTTTCCTTCAAAGAGGGTTCCTGAAGGACCTCTGCATCTGATCTCAAGGGGCGACCCAATGCATAGAGAAGAAGGCACTCCTTCAGGTGCCCAGGACCCACACTGTTTAGGGCCTTATAGGTTATCACCAACACCTTAAATTGGTAATAATGGACTTATGCAGTAGACTTATGTCTACTGGTAGTCTACATAGAAGCCTTAGGTCTACATAATCTACATAGTCTACTATGTCTACGTATGTCTGCTCACTAAGGGTTCGATGCAGAATCTGCCTTGGATAAGGCAGAGCCTACAGAAAGAGCCTACAGAAAGCAAGGCTTCACTTGGTGAGAGTCCACCTAATTTGGGGAATCTCCCCCCAACACACACACATTTTGCCTCATTCAGCAGGGCCTCCAAACTCTCGGCATAGCATTTTCAGATGATTGGGAAGGAGGTGACAGGGACGCCTACTCCCATGAGTTCAGCTGTTCCAGAGTAAACCTGGGCCCAACCTAGGAGCAGTGGGAGAGATGCCTTATGCCTAACTCTGCTCAACTGAATTTAGCCACAGCGTGTTGAACTGTTCACCTCACACAGCAAAAAAAGAGGAGTCAGAGATCAAGATGCTTGCACTGTGTTTGCAATATATGGTCATCTGCTTATTAAAAGAGTAAGGAGGAAGGAAATAAGCACACATGTGTTAGAATTAGGTGTCCTAAAGCATGTTCAGTCCAGCACTCCAATACATAGAAAACTGTTCCGCAAACAAGTGACTGCTTTTCCAGCTTGCTCCCAACTTCCCAATGGATTCATTTCTGTTTAATTTCTTTCTGTTCAAATTCAGCACTCTTTTTAGGGCCAAAACTCCCATTACTTTAAATGTGTGACTAGCAGGCGCATCATTTGAAAGTACTCTACGGTACATGTAGAGGCAGTGGTGTAAAAATCCTCTACCACCCATACCACAACCCCTGTCTGGATCAGGGCCTGGCTCCTGCTCTAGAGGGAAAATGGCACTACATGAACCCATCTATTAGTAAGCAAATAAGCACAACAAACAGTCCTGATATTTATTTATTTAAAACATTTCTATGCCGCCCCCATCACAACGAAGCCTCGGGGCGGCTCACAACATAATTAAAACATATAAATAACAAATTAATACAATTAAAAATTTAAAAAACCTGGTAACATCTCGGCTGAAAAATTTTAAAACCTGTAAATACATAATAAATTAACAATTAAAATAAGTTTTAAATAAAAAGGTCTTCACCTGGCGCCGAAAAACAAATAACGACGGCGCCAGGCGGGCCTCTCTTGGACTCTCTCTCTCTCCTCTCAAGAAACCTGACTCTGCACATTTCTTAGGGCATGAAGTGGCAGGCCCAACATGCTACAAGCTCAGTCCATCCAGAGTTAAGCTCATGGTAGTTATTCCACTGCCACCACAGTGATTCACCCTGGAGCAACTGCACTTATGGAAGTGAACTGACGGTGCAGTGTTACAGGGCAGTGTTACACAAAGCCCAGAGACTGACTTTAGAGAAACAGTGGGAAATAATGTAGCTGCTAGATGCAGATTTAAGGTGCCTCCCTATGCATACTTAAGCATAAAATAGCCTGCAACTATGAACTTGGACATACAAGCTGTTTTTCTCTACCTAAAACTGCATGGAATTTCACTCTTAAAATAACACCTGCTCCATCCTTTAACTCCCTCCAAGGAAATGCAGATTGCCCCCAGTTCTAGTGGTTTTAGACATTGCTCTTGAGGCAGACCCATAATGCCTTCTGCTGCAGGAAAACTCAGAAAAGGTGGCGATTTGCCGAATCAAAGATTACAGTTATAACAACAGTGTATACCATAAATGGAACAAAGAAAGTAAACAGGTACATCGATGCTCGTTGTGTGCTGTATTCTTTTGGTGTATTTCTGTTATAAAAAGTATACTTAAAAACATGGTCAAACAGATGTTTGAAAAAACATCTATTGATTAGCTAGACTTATTTAAGAGGCAGAATTGGCTGAGGTTCTGCTGCCAATCTTGAATTTGTTGATGTGTAATTCATGAACCGATCCTGGAAATTGTAAGGGAACAGTAAATCAATTTGGCTGGAAACATATTTGAAGAAGCCATGTCAAGTACTTCTAAAGAGCTCAAAGATCCTTCATCTTATATCTGACAACAGAGTAAGCCTTACCCAGCCCCTTATATTAATTAATATAATTAAAAGGAAACAGAATCTGGCCCTTAGTGCCATGGGTCTACAGCCATAGGAATTAATGTTTTAATTAATAGGAAACCAAGGGTCAATACCAGAAGTCATTGGAAGGCCACCTTCCTATAAATTATGTCAGATAAAGACATTGCAGGATTGTATAATTTAGGATTATGTCCACCCAAAGGCTGTTATGAATGAGAAAAAGCATGATTTATACTGAATATCATTTATATGGTTAATGGTGCTGCTGTCTGGCTAGAGTAATTTATATTACGTTTCTCTTGTTTATATGTTTTAAGGCATTGCTCACATTACAGCTGGCATAAGAAGTCAACAGAGGAGGATGTTTCCATTTAAAGCCTACTCCATAAAGGCTCGTAAGGAAGATTTTGTAGATGGGTTGTTCAGAGAAGTTAAAGCTGTCCGGGTAGTCCAGAAAAGTCAAAACCCCAAAATTCAATGGGGTAAAACATGATATGTATTTTTCAAAATGAGTAACATGACTCCGTTAACCTAGATACCTTACCTGCAGCGAAGACAGGCAGTTGCTTCCGGAAGGAGATGCTGAACGGGGTAAACAGCTGCTGACCTCCACCCATTTCTCTTGCACCCATGTAGGTTTGTCTCTGTTGAAGACACCACCAGCGTGCATTATGGGGGCTGCCCTACATCCCTTAGGCTGGTGTACTTAGTAAGGGTGGACTGCCAGTCCAGTTTCCTTCCACACTTGGGATGAAGGAATGGGGTAGAGGTAAACCTCTTCATCCCCACAGACAGCAACAGTATCTTGGGCTGGGCAGAATATTGCTGAGAAACATAATATATTCCCCAAAATATTTCTGAGAAATACTTTATGCTATTTTTTTAAAAGAAAAGGCTTACAATATATACTTTATTTGTATATGCTGCCTAATCTGCTAAAAAGCCATCAAGGAAGTGGCTAATCATTGAAAGTTACTGAAACAAGAAAAACAAGGGTCGGATCCAGCACTGCACAATTAGCACAGTACTTGTGTAAGCAACTACACCCCCAGACTGGCTAGCATGACAAATTCCCCACAGCTTTGACCAAAGCACCCTTCGTCTGTTTTTAGGGCTTCTACCATTTCATGGGACAGGTTTGCAGAAGTATCATCTTCATCATCGTCATTAAAGTCATCAGCACAGCTGTCTACAGATAGAAGCAATTAAGGATGATGGGAAAACCCAACTGTGGAACGCCGCACCATGGTTGTCCATGTCCTTCGGCAAGGAGGAGCTTGTTTGCAAGACTGAGATCAGAACAGTTCATTACTAATTCTGTATTTCATTTGAATTTGCTTTGTTATACCAGCACCCTCTGGGCAATTGCCAGGTCACAGCACACAGGAGTACATACAAAAGATTAAATGTGCAGTACTGCAACACTGTGAATGGTAGCAGAAGGAACCAGCAGGCTCCCCTTCAAGACAACAACACACTATCTCTTTCTCCAGACTTTGTCCCCCTGTACCATGTATAATGAAAGGGGTTGCAAGGATGGCGCCTCTTGTGTCAGTCAAGATCAGGCATGGCAGTTAAATCCATTAGATCCATGTGGATCAATTTATGGCTTTCCAGTTTTGTTTGAGGAAGGGAAGTCTCAATTTTGATCATTTGTCTGACACTCACAATTCTCTTATTTCCACTTGGTTGAATTACAAGATGAATTGCTGCATGGTTGGATAAGGCTATAGCGAGAGTGTCTAACAGTCAGTGAATTCATTTGCATGTTATAATTTCTCTCTTTCTTTTCTCCCTCTCTTTTGCTCAGGGGTTTCCAATTCACATCTTGTAAACACAAACTCATTATTTCTGGATTGCAGTCATCAAAACTTGCATCCCCGAGATGTTAGTCACAGACACTGAGCTGAAGGAATAATCATATAAAATCCAGGAGAGCTCACAACATGTGTTGATATTTGCATTTAATGATAAACCTTTAATAATAGTATTTTGCAACATCAGATCTGATTATTTATTCATTAAAACGCACATAAATCCCACTATTTAAGACTGAATGAAATGTATAATGTGACAGGAGTTTGCAAATTTTTCTTAACTTTATGTTAAATTCTGTTCCAGCGATTAAAAATGGTTACCATCAAAACTGGGTGGGCAGAGGTCAAATGTCTATCTGGTCAAATGTCTCAAGACTTATAATACTGTGCACTTAAGAACAGCATTCAGGCATAAAAGCAACATCTATTTATTGTAATACCCTGGGTACACAATGGGACATAAATCTAATAGCAAGTGAATAATATCACCAACCATAACCACTGGCACCCAGATCCTATAGCCTGAAGTGCATGATCTTGTCTAATCTTGGAAGCTAAGCAAGGTTGGGCTGGGCTGAAATCTGGATGGGAGACTTGAGTCCTGCATTGAGCAGGTAGTTGGACTTGATGGCCTGCTAGTTCATCTACACATATAGTCTTGGTTCAGGGGCTTGAGATCAAGATCTTGTCGTCATGAAGCAGCATATTTCAGACTTGTATGCTTTGGGCAGTCTCTTCACCACCATCATGCCATTGTGCAATGCTTACTGGCTTTCTTTTTACCAGTTGCACCCAAGTAGACAGGTAACAGCATTCTGTGCACTTCGGTGTTCAGTCATGCCGGCCACGTGACCATGGAGACTGGCTGCGGACAAGCGCTGGCTCCCTCGGCCAGGAAACGGAGATGAGCACTGCTCCCTAGAGTCAGGCGTGACTGGACTTTAATGTCAAGGGGAAACCTTTACCTTTACCTATATCCTATTTGCATCCACCTCTGCTGTCCCCACCCACTGTGCAGGTTTGATAGCTGTGAAATAGAACACCATAAAAATCTCAGAGTCATACAGCACAATGGAGCGTAAAGGAGATTTTTGCCTCCAGCCCTTCTCCAGGGGTTGAAGAGGCCTCTTGCTCCTCTTGATGAAGAAGGCGGGATGGCTGTGAAACCTTCAGAGCTGCCGGGGAATGTCCCTCGGGCTCTTGCTCACCACCGCTGCATACCCCAGTAAGCTGCCTGTAGTGATGCTGCTGCCTTGGGCTGCCGGGCTTCACCCCTGCGGCGACCACAGGAGAGACACAAGCACTCCTGCTGTCTCCCATCATCCTGTCCGAATGGTGGCATCAGAGGCTCAAAACCAGCCTTTGCGAGCAGAGCGAAACTACCCAGAAAACCGGGGTCGCAGGTGGGCGGACAGCTGGGTGAGACCACGTGGGTGTCCCCAAGGCTCAACAAATTCTGCCTGAGACCCTGGAAAGCCATGCAATATAAGCAATATAAATACAAAGCAGGTTCTGCTGTTCCCAAGTGCCTCCAACATGGCCTTCAAGAGGGCTCCCTCTTTCTTGCTGGATGCTGCCTCTCTAGCAAGGAGCCCTCTCATGGGTGATTCCACTGCTGAGCAAGAATGAAGGCCCACAGCCACTTTTACGCTCCAAACAATGGCTTGTGGGGTTCCGTGATAATAGCCTCGGCTTGCACATTCCTGTCCTGGACTCCAGTCCAAGAAATATCCAGGGTGTGAGTATGCCAGAGCTTCAGGCATTCAGGGCCATACTGGGGAGGTCACCTTGTTCCCTATCACATTTGATAAGCCTTGGAATACTGTATGCAGGAATCCCCCCCCCCCGCCCCCAAGTGTCCAAGATCGTCTACATGCTTTGAGGAATGGCTTGTCTTTCTATGTAAGGCATGTGCCTGTGGACAGGAGGTTCTGTGCTGGTCTGCTGGGAACCCCTTTTTGTTTGGGGTGGGGGTCCTGTGGTGCTAACCAAAGCAGGTATGCTGTGCTAGATATTGGACAGGCAGCATAGGGCTCTGGGAGCCAGGGTCAGTACCATAGGCAAGAAAGAGGGTATATTGTACAAAAGGGCAGAGACTACCCTTTGGTTCCTGCTTGGAGTGGGGAGGTAGGCGAGGCCCAGGGTTCTGGGCACCCTTGGGAAAAGCGCCCTCCAAAATCCCCTGCTCAGTCTCATTCTCACCAGCTGCTCTGTTCCTCATGCTCCTTCCTGGCTTGCAGGAGAGGCAGAGAGCCGGGGAGCAAGCCATCAGGGGCCCCTGCTGCCGGTCCTTCTCATCACCACCATCTTCTGGGCCAGAGTGAGAGGCAGGCGACGCCATAGATTGCAACAGCTAGGAGGAGGTTTCACTCCAGGGAATCTTGAGCCTCTGCTGGGGGTTGGGCCCTCAGCAAATCTGTAGCCATGCCTGCCTTTAATGCTAGCACTCATGGCTAGGTAGAAGAATGGTTAGTACCTTCATGCTTTTTGCGTGATTTGTGTTCTGTAGAAACTACAGGGAGAGTGCACTTTGCCAAATCATTTGGCAACCTTAACAGACATTATGTTTCATATAAAACACTTTACACATCAGTGGGATTAAACTATACGGCATGCTAATTCAGAAATAACAAATCCATTGAAGTAAGTGCACTGGAGTGAAATCTTGTTCAGGTGAATTCTACTGACACCTTTATCTTGAACAGAATAGAAGTAGAGTTGGAAGGGGTCTATAAGGCCATCAGGTTTGCCCCCCTGCTCTGCTTCACATGTGGTCACCCGTCCAGTTGCTGGCACGTGTCCTTCCGGCTTAGCAAAGATGACGTGACATGCTAGTTCAATGTACAGCTATGCAGGCAAATCCATACAGAGAAATCACATGCAGATAGACTGCCTTTGTGGGTCCATCTAATATCTGTCCAGTTCACTTAAATTCCTTCTAACATCCACATCAATTCCCTCTGAACATTTGAGACACACATACTCAGAACGCAAGTTAGTCTATGAGTAACTGGCATCTAACAACAGATACCATCTTGAAGAAAGGCCCATGATGAAGCTTGGCTAACCCACTTCCATCCAAACACACTCTTTTGTTCCCCCACCCCCAGGGCATTCCTTTCGTAGCTTCCTGATTATCCGCTTTGTGGAACATGGCAACAGATGTTGTGATGCTTGGATCTCCAACAATAACTGGTCTACCTAATGGAAGGAATACGAAGGCGAGGGCAAGGGCAGGAGAAGAGAGAAGCCATTCAACAAAAACACTTATCTTTCCCCCAATAAATGATAACACTTATACAGTTGAGAAAGGTTTTCAAAGGCATAATGGCTGCTATGAGTGTAACTGCCAGCAGAGTGCAATCTCATTTATTTCAAGGACCTGGGGACATGAACATCATTTAAACAAACAGGAGAGGCAATGACCTTGGGCTAGGTGGAGGACAGCATGCATTCAGAGAGCTAAGAGCTAGTTCAGATGTTACCATGGCTTGCTTTTATACTCGCAGGAGCAATGGGAATGGGAAACTCACTGATCTCACCCGGACCCAGCCAGGAGCTTTATGCACACAGGAGCTGGTCTTCTGTGCACAGACGGTAGATAGCGCTGCCTGGATGGTAGACCTGACAGTGCACACAGCCTCCTTTCTGACCCTCTTACCAGTGGGCCGTCTCCAGTGGCACGTGAGCAGCCATTCCAACTGTGATGTGCTAATGCAAGGCACCGCCAGCATAACTCAGTAACGCACAACGACGCCTTCCGGATCACCTTGTTTTGCCAGCCGATGCAACTAGCGTGGTGCTAGGGGCAAGTCATGCCAGCACAATTTGCCTCGGTGCTCCTGCCCGGTTGGCCACCACCCCATTGCTGTGCCTTTCTTCAGGCAAACCTGTAATCCGACTTGGGAGGAGAGCAGGGCTAGTGGCGAATTTGAAGTGCTGGTACTCATCAGGGCCATTTCCGTAATCAAGGAGAGTCCTCAGTTCAGGCAACTGAGTTGATCCACATCCACAAATTAGTTCTAGCAGTTTTGTATCTCACCGGAGCAGGTCCTTTACCAAGCTAAGGAGTCTTCATTGCTCATTCAAGCCTGAGCCTCTCTAGAAGACTTGGCGTTCCAACAGGGCACAGTATATTGTGGCTGGGAAAACCCATTTGTCTCCCCAGATACTCTGAAAACAGCAGCTAAGTTCGGAGAGAGCCGAATTCTGACTGAGGGGCACAGGGCATCAGCCCCACTGCTAATAAGAAGGGGGCACAGCTGTGCCCTCCTGGCCTTTGCTAGCAAAAAGAACTGGCCAGCAGGATTTATGCCTTTAAAGAAGCGGGTGACTATTGGCATGCACCGTGCCCCCTTTATTGGATTAGCATCCATAATATCTGTTCATGTTATATTTTAGAGATCATGAGAGTTACTGAAGCTAAGATCTAAAAGGGGTGGGCAGTAAGCCTCTGAGTGATCTGCACACATCAGCAAAGGTTTCTGACTTCCAATGGTTTAACAACACCAAGAACGTTTTCAAGGGGAAGATATTTGTAAGATATTTCTCTGCCATAACTAGTCTCACGCTCCTCTCTGATCTCTCACCTAGGGTCAGAGGAAACGTTTGTTTAGCCTGACTTCTTACATAACTCTACCCATTTGCACCTCATGCAAACTAGAATGCACTTGTGTGAATGGATGTGGAGGAAAAACTATCCTTGACTTGATACTAACCAACAGGGAAGACCTAGTGGATGAAGTGGCAGCTATGGGAACTGTGGGGGAAGGTGACCATGGCACACTGGAATTCTTGATTCTATAGGAAGCAAATGCCAAATGTAGCCAAACAGGTATCCTGGATTTCAGGACAGCCAATGTTAATAAACTCAGTCCCATGGCAAGTGACTCCAGTGAGAAAAGGAGCCCAAGATGGGTTTGAATTTTTAAAAAAGGACATTCTAAAGGCAAAATTGCACAACATTCCAACAAGGAAAAGGGATAGAAGACAACGGTAGAAGGCCATGTAGCTTCACAAAAAGTCTGGAGACAATCTACAAACAAACAAACAAGGACATGTATAAGAAATGGAAAGAAGGCCAGGCTACAAAGGAAAAATATAGGCAGGTATCATGGAATTGCAGGGGTGCCGTTGTGGGAATGCTGAGGACATAATCTATCTTGACTTTAGCAAAGCTTTTGACAAAGTGCCCCATGCTATTCTGATTAGCAAACTAGCTAAAATGGGCTAGCTGGAACAAGTTTCATGTGGATCCTCAGCTGGCTACAGAATCAGTCTCAAAGAGTACTTATCAATAACATCTACTCAAATTGGGGAGAGTAACAGGGTTCATTTCTGGACCCAGTGCTCTTCGACATTTTCATTAATGGATAAGGAAGTGCAGGGAACAATTATCAGATTTCCAGGTGACATAAAACTGGGTGGAATAGTGAATACCCTGGAAGACAGAATGAAGATCCAGGGCAATCTTGATAAGCTTGAATACTGGGCTGAAAGCAACAGAATGAGATTCAGTAGGGACAAATGTCAAGCCCTCCACCTAGAAACCAAATGCTTTGATACAAGATGGGGAATACATGGCATAACAGAACTGAGAAAGAAAAAGTTTTCAGAGTAATTGTGAACAATAGACTAAATATGAGCCAATACTGTGATGCAGCTGCAAAAAGAGCAAATGCTATTTTGGGATGCATTGATCTCCCCATACTCCCCTATACTCTTAACTAGTCAGACCTCATCTGGAATACTGTGTCCAGTTCTGGGCAGCAAGATTTAATAAAGATGCAGAAAGATTTGAAAGGGTCCTGAGGAGGGCAACAGAAATGATCCAGGATTTGGAAACACTGCCCTATGAGGTGAGACTGAGAGAACTGGGCATGTTCAGCCTTGATAAGAGAAGACTGAGTGGGGACATGATATCCCTCTATGAGTATCTCAAAAGCTGTCACAAAGAGGAAGGTCAGAAGCTGACGCCAGAGTGTAGGACACGGAATAATCAATGTAAGTAGCAACAATCCAGATGTGGGCTGAACGTCAGAAAAAGTTTTCTCACTGTCAGAGCAATGCAACAGCGGAACCAGTTGCCTAGAGAGGAGGTGGGAAGCCATCTGAGTGAGATGGTGTAAACTGGTGACTTGCAACAGCAGGGGGTTGGATGTGATGGCCTTCTGGGCCCCTTCCAACTCTAGTATTCTATGATTCTATCATCCCTCTACCTTCTCTGAACAGCAGCATCACTTTCGGGTTCCCACTTTGCAATTTGAGATGCTAGGGATTGAACCTATGTGCGTGTGGTCCTAGCCCTGGGATCTTTCCCCTTCTCTGTCCGGTCCTGGCATGCATGTGCTATGTATACATCACAACAAGGAGTCTACAGGAGGACCGTCAGCAAAACCTGTGTGAAACTGCCTTTGAGCTGGATCCACCACATTTAGAGCAGACCCCTGAAATTAATGGAACTGTTAGTCATGACTAATGTAGGTGTCTTAGATTATAATATTGTAGCTCTAGTGATGACTAATTCTGGAGTCAACCCGTTATATTTATTTGTAAGCCTTATGATCAACCCCTGTGGTCCCCTTGTTATAAAGGCACCCATCTAGCTACTATTCAGTTTTTTGTTATTACCCTTTTGACCCCAAGCCTTTTACCAGCAATTCTGGTACCCCAGAGGTAAAAGAGGGCTGTGCTTTATTTCTTAGATGCTGTCACTATTCACCCTTGTTTCCCTCTCCACCCACTTCAACAGGGTCTGTTTTTCTTCTCCTTGCCTTCCCCACACTGACCTCAGTCTTCTACAAACAAAGCCTTTATTAGTTATTTGTTGCATTTTTAAATGCCAATAACCCCAAATCTCTTTAACGTGTACTTGTGAAAGACGTGGAGATGCAATCAAAGCAGCCGTTGGCTTTCTGGTCATAGCTCAGTAGCTGCAGCTCATCTGATTAGACCAGATGCAGAGCCCACGGATGGCTTCCAGGTTGCAGCTAACTGAAGCTTCCCAGCAGAGACTGTGATCAGCGCATTGCTCCATTAATCTATCCCTCCTTATTCTTTTCATGTGTCATATGATAATGATAATGAACCAGGAAGTGCCCGTTTGTAGACTGCACAATTGACACAAACGATTTATCATTCTCTGTTTAATTAAGGAACAACAATAAAATGGAAATTGCCCCCAAACAGCCTAACATCATCTGAAGGGTTTGTGATTAACACAGGGGGTAAATGACATCATGGCTGGCCGTGCCCTGGGCAGGTGCACACAGGGGAGCCGAGGGGGCTCGGGGGTGCTGGGGGTGCGGAGCATCCCAGGGAGCCCTCTGGCTCTGCTCCACCAGCCACGTAAATTGTGTGTCAGGTGTAAAATGAGCAGAAGTAGCACATGGCGAGATGAAAGAGCATGGGAGTTGCAGAAAGATGGACGATTACACAGCTGGTCACAGTTTGCCAAACATGCAGGGAGGTGTATGGAGAGTGGGACCACATGCCTCGCTTTGAATTTACACAGGGGCTATGTGCAGACCTGGGATGGATCAATCTGTCAGTTCACATTTCTTCTAGTTTCTCATTTTTCCAGCCTTACATTCACTTCATCCCAGACTTCAGTTCATCTTGGATTGTGCATAAAAATATATGTGCATTTTGGTCTGCAATTTTATCAAATA
>NW_025335269.1:33918650-34030550 GCF_004798865.1 Varanus komodoensis
ATTTTTATGCACACGTTTGCTCCATATTCACATTCTTGTCCGTTGCAGTCACCCTGCAAAACTTGGAAAGGGTGCATTTAAAAAGATAACTGAGTCTTGATTTGTGTATTGGCCCAAGAATGCAAAATTAGATATGTTCACATTGAAATGCAAATAGATTTCTGTGCCATCCCTAGTATAGCTTTAGGTTCTCTCCTGTAAATACAGAGATGTTCCCCGAGAGAGTTGGCTGTCCTAGCCTTTTTTCCCCCTGATATTATCGACACCATTTGTTCTGATTTCATCTTCGGGATTGGCAGATCATTTGCTTCTCTGTGAAAATTATTCCTATTTTACAACAGGAGAACCAATGCTGAAAAAGAGTAGTTATTCTTAGGTTTCTTGGTAGTTCAATCCAGTGAGCCTCCTGGATGACATCAGATCAAAACTTCCCAATTTATTTCAGCAGAAGTTGGTTGGGCAGTATTTTATCAGAGTCTCTTGGTTCCAAGATGCAAGAATAGATCAGTGTGATGGATGAAAATGTAAGCACAGTAGCTATGCTTAGATTTCATAGGAAATTCTATACATGCTTTAATCTTGCTTTTCAACAAGACCGTAGAAATGCAAATTTCTATGAAGAAAGGGGAAAGACTTCAGTTTAATCCCTCAGTTTCCAAAAATGAAATTTTAGTTGTATCGAAAATAAAAAGCTCCGGTGAACTATTTCCCCAGGGGACCGATAAGCCCTTCACAGTCATCCTCAGCCTCCCATCACCCCCAGAAGCCACTAGAGTAGATCAATACTTCTGGAGGGTGCCATGTTGGGGAAGGCTGCAGCTGTAATGGAGAGCACAGTGGGTTGGACCTCAAGTCCCACTAAAATCATGGCATTTGTTTCAGTAGAAATTAAATTCAACCTGAAAACCAACCTCGACGTGCCGCTGAGTCTACATACATTGAACAGCTGGCTAAATTACCTTTCTTAAATAGGAAGGTAGATCGGAGAGCCAGTGTGGTGCAGTGTCAAGAGTGAGCGACTCGGGATTTAGGTGATCTGGGTTTTAGTCTGCCCTCAGCCATGAATCTCACTGGGTGACTTTGGGGCAGCCATGGACTCTCAGCCTCACCTCCCTCGTTGTGAGGATAAAATAGGAAGGGGTGATTTTGTAAGCTGCTTGTTGCAAAAGGAAAAAAAAGGCAGGGTATCAATAAAATAATAAAAATGAACATTGGACAAGCAAATAGGAACTTTATTGACTCTGGGCTGGAGCACCTCTGCCATCTTCCAGCAGGAAGCTGCTCAGGAGAGCCCTCTCTTTGCCCCACATCAGCAGATGTGAATCTGAACATGATCATAAGTATGAAGTCAACCATGGAAAGACATTCCACAATGAACAAGACCTGGACCCCTGGCAGGAGTGAGAAGCACTCTTTGTCTGTTGAGTGTTACATACCTTGGCAATCCACTGTCAGGAACCACGCATTGGTAGTCAGCAGGGCCGACTCCAGGCATGGGGAAGGCTGGAGCCCAAGGTGGCCAGGACACCCACTTTTCATCCACTCTTTCAGTCTCTCAGAACTGATTGAATAAATCTACAGACCAGTTCATGTGATAGAAGCAGACAGTGGCTATATAAACTGTAAGATAAATACTAACTCATGGAAGGTTATAAGAAAATATTAAGATTCTTTGAAAGAGAAAAAGACTAAAAACAAGTCTTACAATAATAAAATACTGTAAGCCAACTAAAACCCTGTGTAGGGTGTCTTTTTAAAAAAGGGAGAACAACTATTACATTTAACTGTTAATAGCTCATTTAATCAGGCGTTTAATCAGGCATGCTTGAAGGGTGGCAACAAGGGGGAAGGTCTTCTCAGTGGTGGCTCCCTGATGATAAATTATCTCCTGACTGAAGGCTGCCTAATTTCCCTCTGTTATTCCTTTAGTGCCAAATTAAGACTGCTTTCTTCTCTGAGGCATTAAGTGGCATTTGATGGTATACAGAGGGATTTATTCTCTGGATTCATTTTAAATTCTTTCAAAAATATTGCGTATTGCAATTTTATGTTGTTTTATTGTATTTGTGTGATTATACACACACACATGAATTGTTATTATTTAATATTTATGAATATGAACTGCCAGAGAGCTTGTACTATCGAGCGGAGCAGAAATGCTATGCAATACCCAGTAAAGCTAGTCCTTTCTCTCGTAGATCAACAAGACATCCAAAGCAGGGAGAGGCTGCACTCCACAAAGAGGGGGCTTCACAAATTGTACTTGCAATAGCACCAAAGTTAAATGTTCTCTTCCACTTCTATTAAAGGCTACAATCCTATACTCACTTATCCAGGAATAAGACTGAGCTGTAGTATAGCCCTTCATGAATGGCAGCTTGACTAATCCCCTTGAAACTAAACACTGACTATTAAAATGCCTGCCTGAAAAACCAACATCCTGTTTCAAGCATTTGCTAGCAAAGCATGAGATTCAGGCCAGAAATCCAGTCTCCCTTGCATTGCACTGATGATAAAGAAACCTTGGACCCTGGCGGACTGATTCAAAATATTAAGTTGCTTGGGGCACAAAGCAGTGTGCTCTTTGGGCTGCCACAAGGAAGGGAATTTGTTGGGCCGGCATGCTGCAAACTGCCCGCGGGTGATGGGAAGCTGAGGGATGGGGCACTTGGGTGCACAGGCCTTGGTGCAGGGAAGGCAAGGGATGAAGGAAGAGGAAGCGGTGTTTGGGTGGATAACCCTATCTTGTCCTGCCTTGATACAGGAATGAGGATGGGTCAAAAAAGAAATCAGCTGATCTCCTCCTTTATGAAAACGGACAGTGGGAACTTGTAACAAAATGATCTCTTTTCGAGTGCTTGCTAAGCAGTGTCTGTTGATGATGAGCAAAAGGCGGGCAAGGCGGCAGAGCTGGCCCATGCGTGGATGGCACTGCAGCCCCCTCCGTCCACCTGCAGGCTACCAGTGGCTTCAAGCTGCTATTACTGGGAAGTGGAAGGAGGCAGGTGCTTCATGCAATCATTTTGATACAACCTAATAGGAAGAAGAGGAAGGAGAACAGATAATACCTTCTGAAGATATCAACATCTATATGTAGCAAAACTTCTGCTCACTCTGGAAATGTCAGAAGAAACCTCAGCAGAGCCCTGGGAGTGCCAATGAACCTGCTCTGTGTATTCTCCAGTGGACCGGCTGGTTCCGAGTGGCATGGATTCCTCAGACTCGCGGGCTGATTTTTACGTTGGAAGAGGAGTTGTACAAATGCACACCAGAGCTAATGTTGTGCTAGCGCACCTTTGCAAACAGCAACAAATCCCTTTAAAAAATCTGATTCTATCCATGAGCAGACAGAGGAAGGAGAGATGCCTGACAATGCGTACAACTAAAATTTGTTCTAAAATCCTCTAAAATTTGGCAGCACAATGTTGATTAGAAATTCAACAACTTGTAATTTTGCTGGAAATCAGTGCACATGATTCCGTTATGGCTTGTTTTACAGCAAAACTACATTCCCCCCTTTTTTGCTGCTGCTGCTGCTGCTGTAGTGACAAGTTTGGTGGTCAGAGGCAGACAAATGGCCAGGAGAGCTGCATGTGCCCCATGGGTTATGAGCTGCCCACTCCTGGTCATATGCCGCCACCTGTGGATTAGTCCAAGCTAATGTCCTCTTCTTGATGGTTTATGACTACAGTTGCAACTCAGCACAGATGGCGGCATTTGTGTCATTTCCATGCTGTTCTTCTTCTCCATGTTGCCTTCATTCTTCTTACTTGCTCTCACAGGCACCGGCCTGATAGATACACATGGCATTCAAAGTGATTTTGCTCAGAATGCTACAGATGCTCATAGACAAAACCAGCCGGGCTGAACAGCCAATCACATTAAGCAGCACTGCAGGAAAATGGGTCTGAGGACTACGAGGGGAAAGAAGCTGATGAAAAATTGGCACGGAGAAGAAGAGGGATGTAAGAGTGCCAAGTAACTGTGTAAGCACACACAAGCTCAACATTGTGAGTATTTCTTTATCAGCTGTCTTGGTTCAGCTGTGTCAAAGTGAATATGAAAACCAGAGAAAAAGAAATGTACTCCTAATTCTTACCATTGTGATTCTCTTTGCACAAATGGGAACTATTTGAAAGCAGAGTAAGAAGCACTCACCTCCCCCAACGGCAATTGCATGAAAAGCATATACTAAAGCCAAACAGATAAGAAATCAGTATGGCTGCTTGTAGTAAGCCTTCTTTATTAGGTCTACGCTGCATTATTATACACTACATTATATTATATGATCTCTGTACCCTGAGCAGTAAGTTATAAGCTGGCTCCCCATTGAAGTCCGGGCCCAATTCAAGGTTTTGGTTATGACCTTTAAAGCCCTCAATGGCTTGGGTCCTGGTTACCTGAAGGAGCGCTTACGTCCATATATGCCCGCCCACCCCTTGAGATCAGCAGGAGAGGCTCTTCTCCGGGAACCCTCCGTGAAGGATATTAGGAGGGTAGGTACTCGGAGGAGGGCTTTCTCTGTGGTGGCTCCCAATCTATGGAATGCACTTCCCAGAGAGGTCCGCCTGGTGCCGTCGTTATTTGTTTTTCGGTGCCAGGCGAAGACCTTTTTATTCAAACGTTATTTTAATTGTTAATACTATTTATTTATTTTATTCTTTGGCCAGGGCGACTTAAATTATACTGTTTTATATTGTGTTTATTTATTTATGATTGTGAGCTGCCCCAACGCTTCGGCAAATGGGGCGGCATAGAAGTTCTCTAAATAAATAAATAAGCAAGCAAGCAAGCAAGCAGATTGCCATAAAACTCCTTATGGATGACCCAGCTATATCATCACAGAGTTAAGTCAGAATGTCTGTGCCAAATCCCCCTTTTTGCCAAAGTGGGTAGTCAAGAAGATGTGTGAAGGCAAGGAGGGTGGGGCAGGACCAGGAAAAGAGGCACACCGGGAAGCAGCTGAAAAGGGCCCTGCTCTTTTACCAAAGAATTCTGCAATCAGACCGAGAAGGTTGATCCCAATGAAAGCACAGTGACGTGAGTGTTGGTTTTAAAGTTACGTGTTTGCTGCCCGTCTGCCTTCTTTCAGGATACTCCGCTCCGTTCCTGCCTCCCAGGTGCCTCTTCTAACCCAACCGAGGCTCAGCATTCGATGGCTCATCAGCATGCTTGGTTCTCATTGGACTGTTTGGAGAGCACGTTGTTCCCTTCATTACTTCCCCCTGAAACAAGGTTTCTGCATCTGGTCGTAACACACACACAAGTTAAGAATGAACACGGCCAAGCAAAGGAATAATTAAACAAGCAAGGCGTTGATATTCAACATGAATGGAATAACTGCGGGGAGGGGGAGTTGAGGCACCTTGAAGGGGATAAGGTGGGGATCCGTGCCACAGACTTCGGTCCCACTGAGCAAGGGCGCTCCATGCTGGACCAAAGTGTGAAAGAGCCTGTACTTCTCTGTGGCACGACGGTCAACGTACGCCTCTCTTACACGCGCCTGGCCTCTATTTGAAGCAGGAAGGCCACCAGGCCCCAGGAGCTGGAGATGAATATTCCCCCGCAGGCATTCGCTCCCAGGAATGCTCATACACCTGCAGACTCCGATGGGACAGCGGGAGAACCACTGGGCAAATACCTAAATGGAGGCTTATTTTAAAAAAATACCGCATGCAAGGTGGGGGGGATGGATTTTGAGAACCAGTTGGCCGGGGGTGGGTTAACCTCCCCCTCCTGGTGTATGGCCCCAGTCCAAATTGAGGCCAGGCAAATGATGCAAATTCCTCTAAAGCAAGAAATCAAAAAAGGAGTCATACTATGTAATTCATGTAACACATCCTTCAACCATTAGACTGTATACCAAAACCATAGTACACACCATCTGGATATAATTATAGTATTTAAATACTACAGTTGTCCTCCTGCATATTGTTGACCTTCTCTTGGTTTATCAAACAGAAGTGGATAATATGGATGTCTGTGTGCATCCAGCAATTTTCTGGCTTGCAAGCTTAGCGCAACATTATGGGAAAGGAGCGGTGTGTGTATAACCATGCTGGGGAATTTGAAATCAGAGTAAAAAGGTCCATGAACCACCCAAGACCATTTCATAACATCTCACGGAAGAATATAAATATGTGCTTCATCCACTTTCCCCCCAGTGCCTCTGGAGCCCCTGGAAAGGGGCGAGGGGGATGCTGACCGTGTGCAAGGGAGAGTTATACATTTATTTATCTTCAGATTGAGGGGCTCTCACAAAAGAGATTTGGTAGCAGCAGGCAAAGGCAGCGTGCGCAGAGAGTGACATTCATATGTGCGCGAGTCAATATGGTGCCGTCCTATCACTCCCCCAGCCCCGCGTCATTCCATGTCCTGCCCAAATACTCTGCAAGCTGAAGCAGTATCTTGCCTTAACATACTGGGCTTCTCGTATTACATAAACATTGCTTGGCTGCTTTTTTCTATAGGAGCATCTGCTCAGCTGACAGTCCCTTGTGAACCAGCTTTGTTTTGTCCAAGGCGCTGATCATGAGTAATGGATCTGGCTAAGCCTGATAGTGCATGATGTAATTGTCAGAGGAGTTTAATTATCAGCACATTACATGTGGGATTTTTGCTCTCTCAATATGGTGTTGGGTTCACTTTCAGGCAGTTTTGAATCTGCATAAGCTACAGCCAAGTTCAGTTAGGACAGGAAGTAGCTGTCACATTAACACATCCTCTCCCCGCTCCCTCTCTCTTATCCCCATTGTGGAAGGACAGGAATGAAGTTCAACCCACAATTTGCAAAAATCATGGCTATATAACCTCTCAAGAGAGCAATAGAAGGGTGTAGAACTAAAATCAAGTATTGGGTATGAAGCTTTAAAATAGATATTCTAATAAGCCAATGGGCATTGAATACACGGATCATGAATGTCAACAGTAATTGAAAATGGCAATTACTCCACATTGTGTCCAGACTGCTCAGTACTGGATGCTGTACTGTTTCTGTTCTGGCAGATCTTAAATCAGCTGCTGGATCTGAGGAAGAATTTTTGTGCAAAGACACATTTTGAAGGACAGTTCAGACCCTTCCCCTTTAGCTAAGAGGGGCGTGCTTTATCCGGCTCTGAACTAGGGGCAGGGAATAGCCTGGTTCAGATGGGGATGGCTTTGGAAGTACGAAAAACCTGAGCTCAATTTTGGACAGGATTCACCATGTTCAGACCTTCCAGGCTAGACATGGACTTGGATCCAATTTGTGGTCAAGGTCTATCCATTTCTGAGCTTGCATTGTGACTTGCAGACCAAAAAGAAAAAAAGAAAAAACTTGACAGCCTGTGTACAACAGAAAGATGTGCACGATATCCGTGGAAGAAGGTGAACAAGCAGTGCATACATTTTGAAAAATGCGCACAGAATTTCATATGAAAAAGCAATGAAGCTTGCTGATAAGGACTCCAATTCAGAGAACTTCCATGAGCTTGAACCTTGCCAATTCTCACCTCGCTCTTAGTAGGGAGTCACAATACTAATGTTTTGCACAAGCAAGGTCCTCAGTTCAATACCTGCAATCTCCACTGATGCCTCCATTCAAGGGATTAACAGCAGCCTCCCAGTGAAGAAGCTTCAGACTCTGGAGTGGCTCCTCCTGGGCAGGAAGGAATAGAAAAGGGATCTACTTCTCAGTGGCACTTTCCTTGAGCTGCAAGGGATGCCTGAGTCTGGCCCTTTCTTTGGTCGTGACTTGTTCTCTGTCAGGTTCCTGTCTCACTCTGGGCCAGCCTTCACCAATCTTGTGCCTTCCAGACACATTTGCACTGCAACACTCAGAATTCCTTGTCAATGTCCCTACTGGATGGGAATTCTGGAAGTTGTGGTTCAAATGCCTCTGAAGGCCACCATGTTGGGAAAGGCTGCTCTAGAAGGTTGTCCATGGCACGCCCTGGACATGCATTCTTCCATGAACCAGGGGCCATGTGATCTTATCTAGTTCCTTGCAAAATTAGTACAATACACATTAAGCACAACCCAAAACCCATGAAATGGAAGTTTAGTGCCTGTTCTAAGCCTAGATACTTACCTCAGACTAAGTCCCTTTCAACATGTACTGCACAACACCAAAGACAGTGGACAAGGCTGGACTTGGGTTTGTGTTTGGCCAAATCAACCAGTAGCAATCCAATTTGCTACTACAGTTGTCAGATGCTTTGAAGACTATCATATTATCAATTACTTCAGAAGTGTCATGACATTCTTTTTTCCAAGCATTCAAGGTTCTAAGATAACAATGGTAAAACTCTAGATGGATTTCTATGTCTGATAGGTTTGCTGCACTGCATCTCTGTGGAGGCATAAGGAAGAGAAAATTCAGGTGAGTTTTATTTGCTTCTGTATTGATTTATTATTTTATTTATTTAGTAAGACAGCTGCCTTAGGTGCCTTACAGGGCTCAGCCAAAGACCCAAGAGAGAAGAAGGAACAAAAACCCCCTCTGAGCTTCAGAAGAAGAAGAAAGTCCCTAGAATGTCATTAACAATAGAGATTCTTGGCAGCTGCCTACATCTCACAAGGACTTGCTTCGATTCTGAACAGCTTCTGAGAAAAACGTGCATTTTATAACCAGTATATTACCATTATTAAGTTAAATTTCTATACCTCCACTTAGCTATAAAAGGCTCTCAGGGTGGTTTACAAGATACATTAACACAATATACAAGATACAATAAAATGCAATATAAAACAAGGTACAATAGTTCAAAACAAAGCAAAATCAGACCAGCTACAGTATATCATATAACTAGTATATCATTCCACAACAGGATGGGATGCAGACTATTTGATGGGTTAGGTTGTAGGTTTTGATCTAGCCCTGGCTTTATGTCTGTTCATTTCGTCCAGAGCAATGGTGAAGAACCTCTTTCAGTCTGATGGCCAAATTCCAATTTGGAGATGTTTTCAAGTGCTGCATTCAAGGGTGAGCAGGAACAAAGGGAAAAGAGGTGGTCCAAGAATACCAGCATGTTTTAACTTAAAGCTCTCACTACCAGTAATTAAGCTTTAGGAGCATCATTTCAACATATTATCATGGTGAAAACACTTCACAGAAGTCAACAGAAGTAGTTGGAGGAAGGAGGTGGAACCAGGGGAAAGGCAAATTCTGGAAAACCAGACTAAGGTTCTGTATTCCGGGTCTCCGGGCTTCACATGACTCAGCTTGTAATGGTGCGTACTTCATTCCCTCATGTTATTTTTTACAGACATGTTTAGGTATAATGATGACATAATGTTTCATATTTTACAGGGACTTCCTGCATAATTTAGACACTTCTTTGTGGTATTTCTTCTGAGGAGATGGGTGGTTGCTTTTACCACAGGAGCCACTTTTAAGAAATATAAGTTAACATAATAATATACTGTGACAGAGAATCATTTCGAAACAGAGTGACGAATAGCACGGAGCCCTGGGTTCCAATGCAAAGTGGCTTGTTATAGTGCTATGTATTGGTCTGTATTTGGAAAGATTGTTTTAATGTTAAACCTTATATAACTTTCAGGTCTAGACAGAGTTTTTTTGTCATAAAACGCACCGGAACGGAGTTCTGGAACCATTTTTCAACAGATTTTCCAAGTTTTAAAAGTAACTTTTGAAAATTTGATGTTTGGTCCACATAAGCCCTGTTGAATGTAGCAGGTCGGCGGCAAAATCATTAAAACGGTACATGCGGGCTGCTTGTGTGTCGAATCCGATGCATGTGTACTTCATCCGTGCTGGTTGTGATGGTGCTACTCAGCTTGTGATTGGTCGTGTGGTCGCACACCGAGTGCTTACTGCGGGCGGTGACCGTTATGTTTCATTACACAACTGACGTGTGTGGGTGTGTGTACAGTGGTTGACTAAGTGTGAAAGGTAAATAATTTCATGAGTTCTGGCACTTTTTTACTTACAAAAAAAGCACTGGGTCTAGAAGGGTTTTTGTTTACTAGATTATTTTATGCAACTGTGCATGGGTTTTCTCTTTACTCTTTTCATTGCTCCAGAAAAATTACCTGCATAATGAATAAATATTTCACAAAGCAGATCAACTTCAAATCCCAGGGAAAAGAGTATAATAGTGTAGCATAATAATGCATAATAAAGAGTGCAGTGTAATAATGTATTAGGCTACATTATTCAGTACAGTAGCATCTTGTAGAAACCAGCATAGTTGCATCCCATTCCCATTGCTGGGATGCATGTGTCAGGATTACGCTGAAGATCATGGCTGCAGTTTTCCCACAGACAAAACATGGGTCGCGTAATCATCAGGAAAAGGAAGCAACTCTGTCACCGAAAAGTGCTAGGAACACAGAGACTCTACACCCCTGTGAAACTGTATGGTCAAGATGCCCTCTCCACACATCTTCTAAGAGACGAGGAGAAAATAAAAGGAAAAGCTGCTATTAAAAGATGAAATCTTGCTAAGATTTTACGAAAGCTTTAAAAGCTAGCTTTACGGCATCTCAAGATGACAAGGAGAGGCGTTGCTTTTATCTGCTTCACCCTGCTGAAGGTTTACAGTTTGCTGTCTACCACTGTGTCAATTTCGTACCTCAAATTATATTGTGCATTAAGATGCATGAAATGTTTCTGTTCCTGGCAAAGTCTTTGCACTGAAATATCCCTGCCTGCTCTGCCTCAAGCTTAAACAAGCTTGGATATTGAGGATTCTCACATACTCCTAAGCATGGGTGTCTGCAGAAATGGACAAGCTGCATCTCCCTTGGTAAACCAGAACCCTAGATTCCCAGGTTACATTTCTGGAACAAATGCAAGTCTCCAGCCCTTGCAGAATCCAGGATAGGAAGCAAAAGGCACAACTGCTGTTCTCCCCATTCACTGTGTCAGCAAAAATAGCCTGTTCCCGCCTGTTCATTAGCCAATGAATGAAGTGATAGCATTCCTTGGCACACCCACTTTCTGAAGAAGGGGTTGCTTAGACATTTGGGGCTTCCCTGGGGGAAATGATTGCTTCCTCCAAAACATAAGAATTTTTTTTTCAAAAAAATCAATTCAGAAATCCAGGTTTCAGTGTAGTTCAGTGTAGTCAGGAGTGTTTCTAGCCAAAAGGGAATGGCAAGAGCTCTAACACAGACCTCATTACTATTTTTCCCTGAGTTTGTAAACATTGAAAAAAAAATCACATCCACATCATTGTTCATCATTATTTTTAGGAACGTGCAGCTTTTGTTAACCTGCATTTCATGAATCATCAGATGTCCATCATTCCATCATATGCTCATTGAGGGAATTAGCCTTTTTTAACCACATTTTTACCATACATAATTTTTTAAAAAAATAATTAAATTCTATTTATTTACTTACTTACTTACTTACTGCTCAATAGCGAAAGCTGTCTGGGTGGTTTCTAACAGTTCCTAAAGCAGGAGCACACTCTGAAAAAACATACAATTTTTCCAAAGCAGAAAGCCTGAAAGTCTGGCATATAGTCTTACACAGGCACAGAAGGATGACCAGGCTGGTGCCGGGTGAAACTCTGTAGGGAAGATTGGTCCGCAGCTTAGGCAGCCCTCTCCTCATTGCCACCCTTACTTAGGAGCTGCATTCAGAGGAAAGCCTCTGGTGGTGTTTGTAGCATCCAGGTAAATGGCACTGCTGCACACCTGTACAGATCCCAGCCCAAAGTCAAAAACTGCTCCATGAACCCATGGAATCCACATGACCCGGAAGAAGCCAGTCTGTTGCTGAATCTGCAGGTTAGATTTACAGAAAGCTGAACGCTTTTGAATCTGAGGCAAATTTCTCCGACATTCTTACTCTTGCCTTTGGAGAAATGTACAGCTTGCTGAAGCAGCAGAAAGCAGAGAAACATCACGGTCCTTACGTCAACAGAGAAGAGATTAGTTTAGATGGTTCATGAAAAGAAGTCAGATGAACCCACATTGTAAGGATTCCCTAATGGCTGAAGGGGATGGAATACTCAGTGCAAACTCTCTTTTCAGGTGCTAGAACATCTTCTGGTTCCATTCCTATCAATGCCTAATTCATTCAGGAAAGTGTCCAGTGGGATGCTTAAACCTTCACCATTTTCCCTGTGCTCCATTAATTTCTGTCTGTAAGTGGTACCCACCATGCTCAGATAACAGATTTAGCACTGGAGACAACCAGAAGTTAGCCAAATCATTTTTGTTGGCAATTCCACCAACCTGTCCTGATGCAGAAATTAGCATTGCTATCCATTTCAAGTATTCCTCTGAAAAGCATTGAATCACACGGGATAGATCCTGCTGGCAGAATAATCATTAGGAGCGCTCCCTGCGCAAGATACTGGTAGGCTGGAAGAGAAATAGTTCTAGGAAGAATGTATATTTTAGTTTATTTGGCTTTGGCTTTGAGTAGGGGGGTGAGAATGGAAAGATGGACTGTAATCCATCAAAGCTTACGCCACAACTTTTTTTGTCATCCTTAAGATGCTGCAAGAGCCTGTTGTCTTATCCGTTGCAATGGACAAAATCTTAGAGAAGACACCCTGTTCCCTCTTTCACGAAAGATTTGAAAGATATTGCTTGCCAGTTGGGCAGTCTTTATCTATAATTCTAGTAATTGTTGCAGGAATAATAACAATAACAATAATAGTAATAGTAATAATAATAATAAATCTATTAGGCTTCAATTTGAGACACCTGTTTAGCAAATGAAATGCTTTAATTGATCACTCTATCCAATTAAGCAAGAAAAATTGCAGCCCATAAATAGAACATTAAGCTGCTGAAATTACGGTCTAACCATGGTGCCAAGATTACAAGCCTCTGTACATTTCTCTATAGCTCTGCTTTAAGATAGGTCACATTTTTAACAAGGTTGTCTAGGCTGGAAAACATTAAAGATTCAGCAGACTATTCCTTAGTGCATAACGCATTTTAACCTGAATATTAACATTGCAAGGCTTCCTAATGCAATGTGTCGCCTCTGTTTGCTATGGATTTCTTCCTGAATTTATTATAAGTCAAAACAAATATAGAATTTAATTAATACAACCCCAGCAATTAATAATGCAGGGCCTCAAAAATAATATATAAAAATTCTGAACAGTCAAGCAAGTCCTTGTGTAAAACACCAAAACTAAGCAAAGTTGCTTATACATGAAATATACACAGATTTAAGCACAAGGAACTGCTAGAAACAAACAGTGGTCCACCATGGCTAATAATCTCACAAGGTTGGAAACACCAAACAGATTGATAGTTTTGAAGAAATTAAAATTCCCTGAGCTATTCATTCTGGATTTCAAGTTAATTAAACACCTTTAGTAAAGAAACTCATAAAGTTGCATTGCAGGAGTAGAAAAGTTCGATTTCCAAATCCTTTTACAGGTTTTACAGAGAGCTGGTTTATACATGCTTGCTCATCACTGATGACTAGGGATGTGTGAGGAATCTAATCCGACAGAGTTTCACAACTCAGCTCCTGAATTCCAGCTCACCAGCTCTGCACTGGGGCCAAATAAACCACATCAACCATTAAGGATATTGTAAGCCATTGTCATTGAACTGCCACAGGCAGGTGAGTCCCCTCATGTCAGGCATGGTGTTTCTAATGGAATCCATGTTAATAATACAGATTAATAATAACTTATTCCCTTGCAAATCAACAATGGTTGAGTATTCGACCTTGACACGGTGGACAAGCCCTCGGATGCATGAAATGAGCCACCTAGTGGTGGAAAACTCATTCAAGATTCCAACTGATTGGGTTTAACATTTCAAATCTGGTCCAATAGAATCTGATGCAAATTCAACAACAGCTGGGAATAAATACTGACGGATGATTATCAGCCCCCAATTCTGATGGAATGTACATCCAATAATCCTGGTCTAGATCTACTTCAGTGATGGGGAAGCATCTCAGGTAAGCTGCACAATAACCAAAGATGCTGACCTTTCCCTGTATCTAGCAGTATTGCTTCACATTGCTGTGTATGCAAATCTCCACTTTGGGGGAGGAGCAGGCAAAGTTTTGTGAAGCTTAATGCCCCGACTAAGGCTCCTGGTCTTTAATACTGCTTTCCCATAGATTAAGAGTTTATCCACTTGATGCAAAGAATCCAGCACTTTCTGGGGAGCAGGGAATGGGTCTTCCATCTTCTTGGTGGGAGGATTTGCAAGTCTTTCATACACGTTTTTTACTCTGCCTTTCTGCCTATCGCATTACACGACACAAGGTGGCACTGTGATACAGAACAGAATTATGAAAATATACTGGGCTTCTGCAGAGAATAATGGTGCCATCTAGGAAAATATGTGATTCTCCTTGCTCCAAAGAATAGGAGCAGAAAAATTGAGAAAGCATTTCATAGCAAGCATCTTGAAAAGGCCCCACAGACTTCTGTGAATGCAAGATCATGAGCACACAATAAATGCCTCTTAAAGAGAGGCCCTAAATTAGCAGCGCTTCTTTCAAAGTGCAAGAGGAAGGCTTATTCAGTGACACTGTTAGACATCAAACCTAAATGTGAAAACATTTAATACCATGCATAATTAACCTGTGGAATTGGTCACTACAGCACCTACTTCGATTTTAGCTGGATATATATATATAATATTTATAGACACCATAATACATATTTAATTATAATAGTAAAACCTAAATTACACTTGTAAATACATTATCCTAGTTATTAACCCTTGGCTTAAGGGTGGAAGACAGATGCCCATTCATGACAATTAGAAACAAATCAGGCAAAGTTATGAATGAGAGACTCTTAAGCTGCAGGGGAAAAAAAGACTTTCCAGATCATTTTTAAATGTATGTAAGGTCATACATACAATTTAAATTTACATATTTGATATTTCTCTCCATAATTATTCAATCTGTTGTACACACTTCCACGATGCTGGATAAAATGATAAATTGAAAACTTTAAACAATATGCTCAATTAAACCCAAAAGGTTCCTCGCTTTTCTGAGTTTTGCCAGAAACACATAAATATAAAAGTTGCATCCCACCTATGCCTTCAATTGCAAAGCGCTGTTTTATTCAGTGAAATGTCATGCATCTGCGGAAGATTCCATTCTTCCATCTAAATGATGACAGGAACAACAAAATCCAAACTCTTTCTCAGACCATTTTTTATACTAGACAGAAGAATGCATTTGCATCCCTTTTTTTTCTGAATCTGCCCCCCCCCTTTTTTTTTCCAGAATCTGTAGAACCAGAGAATGGCCACTTGGAATTTCTTTACCAGGGATTACAGTCCTATATGCTAATAGAAGAATTGGATGCACTGAAAGATATTTCCAGATGCAGGCAATCGTATACTAGTGTCTGTTCGTAGTCTAAAACATCTGGAGGAACCAGGTTGGGGAAAGCTGAGGTGGGCCTTCACTTCAGAAGGCCGCTTTGGGGCTCCTTCAGATAATGCAATTGCCAGCCCTTGCCGAAACGATGGAGGCCGGAGGGTGAGGCTATCTGGGCTTCGAATTGGGCAACACTGGCATGGAGCTGAACGATACCGTTTCGAATGAATTGTGACAACATAAGATAAGCAACTGAAAACCCAAATGCATAAATAAGCAATATCAGTCTGTGTACCTGCTTGTTAAAAATTTAATGACTTAGTAGAGGTGAAGACACCACTAGCTGCACGGCAAAGTTTGGAATTGTTCAGTCTCGTCTTTCATGCTGACTTCTCTTGGTATTTCCCCTCTCTAATGTGAGCTATTCCTTGTCTTAGGAATCTCATTTCACACTTGTCAAAGACGGCATAATATCAAAGCAGTGATACATCAGCGCAAGTGTGGGCCTTTGAGCCCAATATCAGACAGAATCACAGAATTACATGCTTCACAAGCATCTGCCACCTACATGCTTCCCCAAAGAGCAGTTCAAAGTACGTCTTCTCTCTGCACCATTTCGACAGGATGCCTGATTGATCTTCAAATTATATAAGACATATTAATGAACACTGCTCTTTATTGAACCAATAGCAATGTGAAAATCCCAGATGTGTTCATCTCCTCTTAGGTCCCCCTTGCACTTTATCTGGAGTCTGCAAGCAATTTGAAAGCGCTAAATATCTGGTGTAGTAGAAATTAACCTAACCAGTAGGATCCTCCTCAACATTCCTCGCCCAGCTTGTTTCTCAGCAAGCAATTAGCACTGTGGGGATGGGAAAGAAGGGAGGGGTCAATCCGTCCCACCTGTGTCATTTTCCCACTGGAAATTGCTCACCAAGCCGCCTTTTGCTCGTTTAGAAAATATCCTCTTTAAATTCAGGACAAATACCTGGGGAGGGGGACAATTTTCATTGGGAAGTGGCTTGGGAAGAAGGATTAACACGCTTTCCCCAATGCCATGGTATCAGTCCAAATTGGAAAGGCGCTTATCTGCTTTTTGAAAAGACACAGACATGGCAAACCTTAATCACACTATTTAAAAATGTGCTTTAAGTCCTATCTAGTTCAACCCATCATTCTACCTGCTTGCTCTTCCAAACAGCACCCCCTGCAGATCTCACAGCAACGAAGGAAGGCCATATGTGTCCTTCCTCTTCCGCCACCTCCAGCCGCACCTTCCACCTCCCGTTTCTATCCTCCGCTCCTCCGTGGTCAAGAGAGCATGACTCTCTGCCCTTGCTTTTGAATGCAAACCATCTGTGTTAAGGTGATCTACAACTTTGCTTCAGATCCGAGAACAGATGGGCACCCTCTGTCACATGAGGGATTTCGAGTGCTCAAACGCAGCTTCAATGTTGCACAGCGTGTGAGTGCCACACATACAAGGGGATAATTAAAACATTGTTGTAGATTTAAATATGGATGAGACACCATTCACAATTGTTTGAGGTTATAAATACTTAAAGGTCATTAAATAAGGCACTCGTGGCAAAATATTCCTAATCTGCGTGTGTGACATAGAAAGGTTTTGCATATTTGCGTGTGTTGGGGGCTAGCGGATATGGAAAGTTAATACAGTTTGTGTCTTGACATTATCCATGCCTAAATGGAGTTTAGCAGAGATGAAGAGATTACTACCCTCTCTCTGAACTCGGGTGAGACAGAGGTCAGGCAGAGGAAGCTAGCAAGATGCTGATTACAGCCACAAGGAGAAACTGGTTGCAGCAAATCACCACGGAAACCTGTACCCATTGCTTAGCGTCAAGCCTGAGCTACCAAAAATAAAGCTGAAGACCATGTCAGGCCAGTTTAACCTTGCATAGCCCCAAAGTGTGGCATTCAGGATGTGCCTCCACTGGTCACATCCCCCTCTCCTAATTTCAACAATGATACCATGCAAGAGTATCTCCCTGAGTAACTCAGGGAGCATTTCATACTACAGTATTACATGAACAACTGACAGGCATGATGCAACACGATCAGGAGATTTGGAACACACGACAATGCTTAAGAACTGATGTCTGTGTTTGCTTGTTTGTTTTCTTCTTTCTCCCAACCCCCTTTTCCTTTTGCAATACATCTTTTAGATGCCAAACCCGGGGGCTGGGCCTGTCTTGTTTCTACTGATTTGCAAAGTGAGTTTTTGACTGAAAGGAAACCTGGGAAGATAGAATTTTAAATATCTCCTCCTCCTCCTCAGCATTTCTACCAACCTTTTTTCCTGCAAGGAACTCATGGTGGCGTACGTGATATTCTCCTCTCCATTTTACCTTCACAACAATCCCATGAGTTGCTGAGGCTGAGAGTGAGTGACTGGCCCAAAGTCACCTGGTGAGCTCCATGGCTGAGTGGGGATCAGACCCTGGCTCTCCCGGTCCCGGCTTAATACTCTAATGACTACACCATACTAGCATTCATGTAATTAAGAGCAATGAATCAGTGCTGCATTATTGTAGGCCATCTCAAGACCTTTTGCTTGAGGTCTTGTTTGTTTGAGTTTGTAGGAGATGGGGTAGGAAAGCTGTAAATAGATAGATAGATAGATAGATAAATGCATTGCAGCATAATTCACAACCAGCCAGCCCCCTCCCACCCCCCAGTATATACTTGCAAGTTGCTGTGGAGACACTTTCAGATGATTCTTGGCTGGGAGGTTAATTTCAATGACTCACAGTAAGAGCTGCAATGAGAAACAGTGATCAAAATACCATGAAACCTTATAGAGCCAGGTAGGAATAATAGATCTCAAACTCTCCTGATCAATAGCATCCATCTTTCCAGAATGTTGCTCACAGAGCTTATATGGAATAAGCAGTGGCACAGATGTTAGGCAAATTATTATTTCAAGTGTGAAGTGTTCAATGAGAGAATGGCAGCACCCAACAGTCCCCTGAACACTCACATAGTTAGCCAGGGTGATACAGCCTTGGGGAGAGGTGCTAACTCCTGTGGCCACCCCCAGTGAGTTTAGGGAAGTGGGGGATGCCTTTGGAGGAGGGCAGGGGATGGACAGTTCCCACTTGGGAAGTGACACTTCTCCAAGCCTGCCACTTGCCCCAGAATGTGCTCTGGGAAGCCCCAAAACTCCCAAATGAAACCAGAAAGAGCTTTGGGGACTTGGTCCATCTCTTCCCCTTGTACCACCACCTGGTAACATTTCAGTTCATGTAAGAGGAGTTGAGCTCTACTCCAGTCTCTGCCTTTTCCATATGCTGTGTCATGATCTCTAATTTAATTCTGAATTAAAATCAAAGAACTGTAACCAGAGTGCATTACTATTTGAGGGGTTATTTTTTAATGTCGCTCAATTGCAGGGCCATCTGTGCCATATGGTCCACTTCAGGTGGGATGACAGGGTGGCAAGAGTGGTGGATGAGGGCAGGAATTGGTGTCTGAATGCTACAGTGAGAAGGCAGAATTTGGGCTCCATCTCAGGCAGAAAAATCCCTCAGGCTAGGCTGATGTTGCTAAATTGCATCTAGGAAAAAGAGCTCAGGTTGTGAGAGAAGTTCATCCAAACCTGTCCAGCCTTATACTCTGAATGCAAATGTGAATGGAAAGAAAGCTCACACACAGCCAAACTTACAACTGAGTTCAACAAACAAGCAATCTTTTACAAATGACCAGTTTGAAATATACATATTGTCATGCTTTAATCAATGGGGGAAGGCCACTCTTTTGAAAAAAGCACTGTTTGTTTTTGTTTTCCTTTGGTCTTCAAAATGCATACCTTCCCCATTTAAATGAAAAGAAAAACTGGTCACAACATAAAAAGGAACTGAACTTCAAAGTGGAAGTAAATAATCTCAGCAAGCTGAACATCCTTAAAAGTAAATGTGCTTTTTTATAAACATTGCCATTGCTAAAATAGTAAAGTATTTCCAAAGCTGCAGATTTAGAGGGTAAATTATGAAATAAAGCAAATTTTGCCTTCGAGAAGGGAAGGCCTTGAGCAACTCCTCTGTAATATTTCTAATAGAATACTTCAGTGAGTAAAACATGAAGTTAGATGATAAAGAATCATTCTAATGGATCACAGATCTTCAGCAATTCCTACTTTAATTAACATCTGCTTCAAGCAGCATGCAGATGTTTAAGATGGAAACAGTTTATTAGATACTTTTTTAAATCATGGTGGTACTTGTTGTTTTGTCAAGATGTGTTTGGTTGTTTTTTAAAGAACACATTTTATTCTACTCTTTAATACTGGAAAGAAAAATGATGTATACATTATGTTGCCAATTACAAAACAGAGGAAGATTGAAATAATCCCTTCTGGAAATAATCACACAAGTGACGAATGTTGTTCTCTTATTTTTGCCTAACCTGAAGATACAGACAAATCTTAGCCACTGGACTAACACAAACAGTCACAGCAATTAGCTAAGTGTATACTAAAGGTGCTTAATAAAACTAATTACACCTCCTCCTTTTTATGAAATTTGGGCCAAGTTGTCTGATCCTTCCAAGAAGGATAGCTAATGCAACTGTGCATTTTGCAAACGAGAAACATGTGCTTTACAAGACTGCCCTATGTTTGTAGGATTGCCAGAGGGCTGTATTCTGTTGAAGGTGCCCTCTGTTTGAAGGCTTGTCCAGCCCGATTCTGGTTTGAAGACATAGAGCCACAAGGGCAGTTGCTCCTCAACAGCTGGATCCAGGGCAGCAGAATGAATGGGCCAGTCAGCACGCAGGGAACCTGGTCACAAACTTCCACCCAGGTCCAGCAGAGCAGAGGCACAGTAGCAGGGACCAAGGGACAAGAAGTTCCTAGAAATGCTTTACCGCAACCTGCCGCTTATTCGCTAGCCTCTCAGTCTGGCCCAGACAAGGAGACCGGGGAGAAAATGGAGATCACTGCCTACTTGTTCTCTGGCTCTCAGTCAGTATGGCAAAAGTAAGCTACTGGCCACAGTGATGGGAGGATGGACTCGACGAGGGAAGGGGTCCTTGGAGGGCACCTTGCCAGGCTCTCAACAACCTGGAACCAGCACTGTGATAAGATATACTGTGTTTCTAACTGAATTACAATAACTGAATTACACTAACAGTTGAACAATTGAATTACAATAACAATGTCTAAATGTGCAGCTATATAAATAAAATAGCACATTTGAATATTTTGCAGATCACAGTTTCCTTTGGTCTTCTTTTCTGGTGCTGCATTTCTAGTGATTCATGTGTGGCTGCCTCACCAGAAATATATTTGGACAAGTTTTTACTTGACAAAGGTAGAAGGGCAATATGGGCCTAAGAGTTGGAGGGAGAGAAGATTGGCAAGCTTCTCTCTTCTTTACACGAGCATTAAAAAGATGGACCCAGACGAGCTCATGTATAATGCTAGCGAGAATCGTAATGTTGCTGTCACCCAGGCTTAAAGAAAAGAGTTGGAGATGTATTGCTAAATGCTCAGAACCAGAGCCTGAATTAGAATGAGGAGTCAAAGACATCAGAAATAGAGGCAGATGTTTTAAAAATGCTAAAATGTCATGCTATTTTTAGCTAGAGCAAAATCATTTTCCATTTTTTTCCATTTTGCCAGAATAAAGTACAAACTTCAGTCCCTTATTACAACTAACCAGAATACATGGGGTGGTACTACCAGATGCTACTGTAAGGATGCTGAGAGCATTTTCCTTAAAGTGCAAAAGACGTAGTCATGATTTAATTCACTGGTAGAATCCCCCTATGTATGACACCTGAGACCTTCCAAGGAGGCCCTGCCACTTGTTCTGTAACCATCAGTGTGACATCAGGGAGCAGCGCATGAATGGACCTTCCCACCCTCTGGAAAGCTCTGCTACCATGTGGCCCAAGAGGCAGAAGCCAGGGACTTCCTGAGGGCATCTCTGCTTACTCAGGCTTTGCCTAACTTGGAAATGTACCATTCTGTTCTGCTGCTCTTATAATATCTCAATGTGCTCATTACTTTTATTTTACATTGTTTTATATTGTACATATTCATAGTGACACATAGATTTTTATATGAGGAGATCCTTATATATAAGATGCTTAAATATTATTATCATTATTAATAAATTAATAATATACCCAGATGTTTTTCCCAATACAAGGAATGTCACAAACAGTATAAGACAGTGTGCTTTTTAGTGTGATCTTGACAGCTCCAGTCCCCAGAGTTGTCACATTTTAATTATCTTGCTCATATGCCTTTAACAAGAGCCTCATGTGCAGAAATTTAGCAGGAGATGCATTTTCTATTATGGAGGAAAAAATGGCTTGAATGCCTACCTAATAGCTGCGTACCAGATTGTTGTTAAATGGGCAGTGAGCAAGTATGTGGGGGCATTATAAGTAATTTTATATTATCCTCTGACTTTTATTCTCAGAAACATTTTTAAATAAGGATAAACAATTTGAATGTAAGCAAAAATATAAATAATAAGCTAAGACCTAAACATAATTAAAGCTTCATAAAACAGTCAGTAGGATTAAAATTGCATCTAAACAGCTCAGAAAAGAAAGGAGACTCGCTATAAGTAGAAGTCTGAGAAGTCTCAAGAGAAGTTGCTGATTCTTAGAATCCCTCTTGTTAAAAGCTTGATTTTATAGAGGGCAATTTTCTTAAGACTAAAGGACGTAAGATGGGGGGGGGGGTTAATATTTCCCAATACGGGAGTTTTCAGCAAACTGGGAATGTTTCTCCTACACCTGTGCCTGCTGTGATTAAGGGGGAAAAGATGGGGAAATGGGCTTCTTTCCCTTTAAAACAAGTGCTTTGCAATGCCACTAGGTAGAGCACCAGTATGCGGTCCCAAGAAGCAGGGCAGTGAAGATCAAATTGGCTGCTATTCCTATCCTGCATCGCACGATTAGACAAGCCGGATTTGGGTATTTCCAATCATCAAGAGTGCAATCAATAGGAGTGCATCTTCAATCAATTAACCAACTTAAGGCTGAAGTCTTATATACGTACATTCACCTGGGTGGAAGCTCCACTGAGCTCAGTGAAATTCACTTCTCAGTAAACATGTACAGCGTTGCATTGAAAAATTCATAGGACTTCTGATCAATGTTTCACTAATTATGTGACAGCCCTAATTTTTAACAAATGGAAATATCTTACATTTTCCATGTACTTTTGAAGGAGGTATGGCTGTCTATTATCAAATATGTAACTGTCCCCCTATAGAGTAGATTATTTTAATTTTAAAATATGTTGCTTTGGTGAATTTTGCACATTCCATTATAGCTTTGAGAAATCAGAAGAATTCACAACAACTCCATAATCAACCTTCTAATTCCATGGAATAATAAAATATGTCTTATATTGCATGCACTACTATAAAAAGGTAAAGGTTTCCCCTTGACGTTACGTCCAGCCATGCCTGACTCTAGGGGGCGGTGCTCATCTCCGTTTCCTGGCCGAGGGAGCCAGCGTTTGTCCCCAGACAGTCTCCGTGGTCACGTGGCCGGCATGACTAAACACTGAAGTGCACAGAATGCTGTTACCTGCCGACCGCAGTGGTACCTTTTTATCTACTTGCATCTGCATGCTTTCGAACTGCAAGGCTGGCAGGAGCTGGGACGGAGCAACGGGAACTCACCCGTTGTGCAGATTCGAACCGGCAACCTTTCAGTCAACCAGCCCAGCAGCTCAGCAGTTTAAACCACTGTGCCACCTGCATATTTCTCACAAATTACTGGGTATGTGGCAGGCAATATGAGTTAGACGACTGCAGCCCAGCAACTTCTGTGCACAACTAAAAATGTATAAGCAATTCATTTCAGTTTAGTTTGGAGCCGGACATACACAGCTGGAACCTTATAGTCACAAACACAATCTGTTGTGAAAATCTTGTACATTTCCAAACTTGCAATATAATTCAAAAGGTGTTTGAAAAATGTGTACATCTAACAATGTGCATAAACGTGTTTTAATCAATGGGAGTAAATGTGTGCATTTCAAAAAGCCATACAGTTAAAGCGTATATCTGGAAAATGTGCACAAAAATGTACTTTCCTTTTTGTGCATAGAGAACCCATCCCTGCTCAAAGCTCCCAGTCTGATACAGGGTGAGCTGGAACTAACTTCAAGGCAGAATTCAGAGAATCTCAGTGATCCAAATGTTGGTGATTCACACATCCTTATTTGCAGCTCCAGCAGCCAAAACGAGAAACACATGGCTGGGAGGAGAATCAGGAGGGAGGGAGGGAGGGAAGACTCCAAGCAGCACCTCAGTAAGGCATGGACAGCTGCAGAAATAGGATATTAAGCAGCCAGCTGGAGAAAGCCATGCTGGGCTACATTGTCATTATGCATAAGCTGCAGGGAGCTATTCCGAAGGTCACTTGAAAGGAAAGCAGCACTGTCAGTAGATACAGGTACAATTCCAACCTCTGAGCCAGGGTGGTCAGGCCTGTTAGTTCCTAGTGGCAGCACACAGCTCAGTAATCAAAACGTGCATTAACGCATGAGGGGTATGTGGCCCAAAGAATGAAGGTGGCCTTGTTCATTGTAAAACCAGAAGTCCGACCATTCTGCTAAGATACAGCTGTTTCCTCTGCCCAGTGATAGGGCTGGCCTTTGCAAAGCTTGGAGGTCTCTACCCAGTATTCGATCTGGATATATTTGCTCTCCAGAGCCATGACTCACTCGTGGCACTCTTGACTTGCAGCTCTGCACCCAGAATTTGAGACATTGACTCAGTTGTGCAAGGAACTTCACTGTGTGAAGGATTTCAAACTTTTCCTATGAAAAATAGGGATGGTGTTCGTCAACATCATATACAGTGTTTCCCTGAAAATAAGCCCTAACCGGAAAATAAGCCCTAGCATGATTTTTCAGGATGCTCTTAATATAAGCCCTACCCCAAAAATAAGCCCCAGTTAAGACTGTCAGCCAGATGGATGGGGAAACACGGTAGTACATCCGCTGCAATACACAATAGACGTATTGAATTATAATATAATAATGTGAATATATAATTAAATATAAATAAATAATATTATTGACATTAATACTTAAAATAAATGATAATATAAATTAAAATTAAGTATTTGTAAATACCGAAGCGGGCACCTTTGGTCGAGAGGTAAACACCTATGTAAACAGATGAACGTGAGACTTATTGCCGAATGACCAGAGTACAGACACAACACACGAAACATTGTGTGTTGTAACAGACGTACTTAATGCATGGATGCAAAATGCAAGATGGGTGCAAAAAGAAAAAGCCAGTCCGTCGAGCACAAGGAATCGTGGAGGACTCTCAGGGCAAGAATCTTATGGCTTTTGTAAGAAAAAATAAGACATCACCTGAAAATATGCCCTAATACGTCTTTTGGAGCAAAAATAAGACCCGGTCTTATTTTCAGGAAAACACGGCAGACCAAACAACAGTCATCCTTTGCATCTATCTGTGGCAGCTTCTGCAGTTCCATCACTCTGAAAGTTGGAAGCCAACCCTAAGGTACAATGTAGACCAACATCAAGGCATGTTTTGGCACTTGCTGAGAGAGCCCATGCCGAAGAAGGGGGACCCCCGAGTTGTTCCTGGCCCTCAACATCATTCCTCTGTCTCTTGTTCTGGACAAGACAATGGCATTTATGAGAAGGCAGAGCAGAAGTCATTACCCACTCTCTGGCTGGTTCTCCGCCTGTCAAGCAAGCCAAAAATAGCCAGGGTAGGAAAGAGGATGCGGAGCATTAGCAGCTGATGGCAACAGCAGTAAGAAGCTAGACTTTCTGAGAGTGCCTTGCCTGAGGGACCGCAAAAACCTGGAACTCTTACTGGGTAGGCTCGTTGAGGATTGGCTGCAACCCATTATATGAAACTAGTTCGAGGTGAGATTGCCCTAACCAAGATTATTATATGTGCAATGACCAAACAACGCTTTAAGGCAGCCTTGCCCTGCCCCTGCCCTCTTGAGCTACTCAGTTTCCAAGCTGAAGAACAGGTTTCACAAATACCTTCCTGTTCCCACTCTCTGGAGACGGGACTTAGTTCAACTAGTTAAACTATGCTTTCACAGGAAATGAGGATCTTATCTAGGGTTCTGGCAACAAACTATGGTTACTATTAACCATGGTCAAGAGCATGATCAATTTATTTATTATGAGTTCAGTATGTGTATGCCACCTTTCTGCCTTTAGGGAGTAATATTAACATCAGGGCCATATCCATGTAAAAATCCAAGTGACACATTTATAAAAGTTCATGACCAGGTAGTTTCTACAGGCATAAAACAAGTTAGAATGCAAGAGGCTGTGTTCCATTTATTCAGCAGTTTCAGTAGGCTTCTGTTTGCCTCTCAGTAAACAGATGTCCACACAACATTAAAAACTCTACTAAAATTAGCATTAATTGGCTCCTTTGAGAGCCCAGTGCTGGAATCCAGACCAAGTGAGCGACTGGTGAATTATCATTTCACCCTGCAACTGCTCAGGGTCAGACCAGTCGAGGCCTACTGGCCCAACAGTTTGACGAAGAATCACTAGATAATAAAACAAATGCATGTGATGTGCTAGGTAGTAAATGCAATGTATTTCCATCCAGATAAACTCAGGGTAACAAATTAGCAAATGATCCATCAAAGAACAATAGCATATTGAGAAGTGTAGTATATTGAGAACTTTGTACAAATCACTGAGCAATGTCCAAAGGGAACATCTTACTGCTCTGATATACATTTCTTTCATTTTCTGTCAGCTTCCTAATGAGGAAACATCACTCTTATGCTGAGCTTCCTCAATAAAACAGTTATTGATCTTGGGCTTAATTTCTGGTAAATAGTATTCAGAAAAAGACACCATTTATAAGGTGTCCACTGTACAATGAAATGATAAACAGCACAGGAAGAGGTGATCCCAACTCTGCGTTTGCCTTAAAATGTTTGTGCAAATCTTTGCATCAGGGAGAACTGGAGCCCGCACTCGAGTGTGTAAAGCTGCATTCCTTGTTCTCCTGCAAATGTCTCCCCAGATGATTTTAATGGATCTTCCTCCTAAGCTGAGGCCAGCACTGAATCCACCTAGAAAATAACTATCCTGGGATGGAAGAACTGAAAAGGTGGACGACCTGCCTTTCCATGGAAATGCCCTCACATTCCTCATGGCCTAAGGCGGTCTAGTTTGATCCACCTGAGTGGTAATGGGCCATGTACCTTATCGCCTGGAAACCAATACCTAGACTTTAAAAGATGAGATAAGCTGTACTGCATTTAGCAGTTACAGAACCCGTGTTGGGCTACCTCTAAGAGGAGCACGTTCCCAAATACCAGTATAAATTGCTTTAAGTGGGCTGGTTCTGGTGTTGTGAGACACGTACGGGTTTCAAAGGAGGCACATTCCCTTCTGCAATGGGACAGCGCTTCGTGCCTGCCTACCCAGAGATTGGTCTTGCGACCACAAGGCAGTGCTCAGGTCACAGGTAGGGGTGCCCGTTTAAGCTATTTTAATGGCCCATCCGACCAGTAAAACTGTTCTGGCAGGTTACCAGTACTGACATCTGACAGGCCAACAAACACTGGCTTTCTGGGGCAGGAAGCAGCCCAGAGGAGGTAGTCGTCAGGGCACCTTTCTCTTCCGAGACTGCAAGCATGGGAAACACATTTTTCAGTGCTCCCAAGGTTAAAAACGAAACAAACATATCCATGCAAATAGAAAACGAATACAGTAGGGAAGTGGCTGAGCTGGAACATTTCTCCCTGGATATTGGAGAAAAAAGGGAAGGGTTTATTTAAGTGGGAGAAACCTTATTTCAGTAGGTGAAACAGCCCTGGAGCTCTGGTACCGTGAATGTTGTATTAACAACTGAAATGTTTACCACTGGCAAGAGCAATAAAACCAGCTTTTAAGTTATCACAGATGTGTTGAAAGTTTCCATTTAGCTTTTCTATTGTGCATGTGAATGATGGGAGAAAATGCCATTTGTTTGGATTAAAATACAGACATCTTTAAACAGCCTATAAACTCTAGCTGGGAATCCGTCTTCTCGCTTTCGAGAAATCTTTCATTCCTTTGCTTGCTGTTGTTCTGAAGCTGTCAAGTGGTTGTGCATTTGGAGTTGGCTCTTTGTTGATCCCTGACAAACGCAAACTAAAGTGACATCAAAAAAGATCAGGACTTCTGGAGGTGAAGGAAGTTCCAGCTTGACAGGATAACTAAGCAGCCTAGAAGAAAAGCTGGTTATGGACTTCGACAGTCTAGGGATCACTCACCCGAACTACCTTGACAATCAAGCAATCTAATGGTGCTTCCTAACAGAGTCCATGCAGTTGACCTCACTGATCCAGGGCAGGGCCGTTTATCGCCAAGTGCAATATCACCAAGTGACAAAGAGGGAGCCAAGTGGGAACAGCGGCATCAGGATCGGCATCAGGGTCCGAGGCCCCAGAGGCCTAGTCATGCCCTTATCACAATCCCTCTTCCTCCTATTTCAGTCTCCGCTTTATCCAGTTGTCTCCAGTGGCAAAAGGAAGCTTTGCAGCAACCATCCAGACAAGTCCACTGGGCCTAAAAAGCTCCTTTTCAGAATATTTTTTTAAAAACATTTGAGTAGCAGTGATCTGAACCAATCAGATGCTGCTTTTACAGGGAGGACAGCCAATGAAGTCACAGTAGCAGGGCAGAGGAGGTCATTTTCTTGTAAACCATCCTGAGACGTTAGTAATGGGACGGTCTATAAAAGCTATAAATAAATAAATAAATAAATAAATAAATAAATAAATAAATAAATAAATAAATAAAATGTCACTCTTGCAGTACAGCGGAGCAGAACAGAATGAACAGAATGAGGGAAAGCAGTGGGGTTGGAGCACTCCCCTCATTTCCATGCTGATTTTAAACTCTTTTTGGAATGCCTGACCAGGACTAAACATGCTTTGTTTGTTTGTTTATTATTCATCATTTGCTTTCTAGCCCACCCCATTAGCCACACAGCTCCCTAGGCAGGTTACAACAAAAAAACCATATAAAAACAATCTAAAAACAGAATAATCAAATCACAATACAAACTTAATAAAACAATAAATAAAAAAGCAATAAAATGTTACTTTATGTCTACGTCCAGCTGCTCTGTCTCTTCCCGCACAACCCATTTTTATTCTAAAGTCAATCCGGATTGAGAATCTAATATGGCAGGTATGGAAGTGGGGAGATTTTAAGATCTGACTTGCACCCCTGTGCCTATTCTCCTGTATAACTGAAACAGACACAAATTTAAGGGAAGGTCACTTTGACCTTTAGAGGGCTCTCTGCCACACAGAGGCCTGATGACAGCAACAAAAATGAGGCTTCAAGGAGTGGCTCCTCTTCTTTCAGTTTCGTTTCCTTCCCTACAAAGGGAGAATAACCGCAACCACCCTGCCAGCTGAAGGGGACCCACTGTCCAGTTCAAGCGAGCAACAATCAATGCCTGTGGGGTCCAGCAGGCTGACTGTGTTTCACGACGGCCTGAAGCATTATGAGGGTTGACTTATTTAAATGAAAACACAGAGACTGACATGAGGCGGCAGTCCTTGGAGTCCTCCACAACATCTTGGCTGGCTTGACTGTAGCAGGTTTCTAGATGGCATGGAGCAGAAGATCCTGTGTTCTTGAGCACGAGGATGAAGAGTGTTTGGTTATAACTTGGCCCCAACTTTATTTTACCATATACGACTTTGTAGGTTGCAGAGTGAGGAGAGTAGATGTCTCACACTGCTGATCCTGCCTAGAAAGAGGCCAAGGCCAGTGTCTAGGACCTCATGGATGCCCTGCCTGTTCTTGTCTCCCCATCTATGGGAACTCTGCCTTGTGGAGCTTCCCTTGAGAAATTTTACCAAGATAGACAGCTACAAGATTTCTTGTAGCCCCATAAGAAGGGATTCACTGTTTGATGCACCCAAACAGAGAGCAAATGCCAGTGCCTGTCCATTGGCCTCAGACTCCTCACTCCATAATGAGTACTTCAGGGCCTCTCTCTCATCTGCTCTCAAAGGTGGGAAGGAGTTAGTGTTTGTATATCTTTGCAGCAGCTGTGAAAACTGGAGTAAATGACAACTTATAGAATAAGTGAAGGGGCTGAGTTCAGATGTAATCAAATAAAGATGGAAGTTCTCCACCTTCTCCGGGTTTCTTGACACATGTGTGGTTGGTTTTAAGCAGCTGGACTTGAATCCTTCCTAACAGGGCCACTACTCTGGAGAGAACAAATAGCCCAAGAGAGGCTCAGGTATGTATATTTTAAATATTCCAAAATGGTTTTCATTAATAACCACAATAAGAGCAAAACATGATAGAAGAAAAAGAAGAAAGAAGCCAGCCACTTTCAGACTGTATCTTGGAAGGTTTTGTGTGATAATCAGGAATCAAGCAACAGAACATAATTTCTTTTAATAACTCTCAGCAATGTGTTTATTATGATCCACTGGAAAGATCCAGAATATTTTTTTTTTAAGATTGACAAAATAATATCCTTCAGCCTTCTTTAGATATCCTGTTTGGATGCATGGCGAGACAAGCAGGATTGTGTAGGGCTACCCCTATGCCACCCCATCCCCAGCTCTGCCTCTGCTGGTTCCACCTCCAACTTTCACATTTGAATGGGAGGGTCTGTGGTAGACAGGGCAGAGGGGTACGTTCAGATGTGGCTTAATACTCAGCATCCATTCTGCAGCTGAGGCTCCCCAGTGCAGAGAGAATTCTAAGAGCATTCAGTTAAACAAATGACAATTCCCGCTTTGGACTTTCCTGCTCAGTGGGTAAAGGTTTGAATGGAGACATCAGACATGGAGATGCTGAACGTGGAGCTGGTTTGTGCAACCTCACTCCCTCTCATGTTCTTTGGATGGGTAGAGGGATGCCCTCTCATGGGGGCTTACAAGAACTTCTCTAGGACTGACCCCAGTAACTGGTTCCTTTGGGACGAGGAATTTCATTCAGTCTAAAGCTAACCTTTATCATTTTTTGAGTGAAAATGTTTTCTTCTTCTCACCCCACTAGCAAAAGAAGGCCACTTTAGTCTGTCAAATTTTCCTCAAATCTTCTTCATTATATTTTCCAATAAATCCCCTCAAATGTGAGAAAAAAGACAAGGCCCTGCTACATCTTATGAAGAGTCCCATCCCAAGAAATTGGTGGAGAATGTATTCTCCTCGAGTTCTACCATGAAATCTTCTCCACACATGCACACTTTCCTGTGCACAAATAGGTGGAGCAATTTGTTTGGCCCTTTCCACAGGGCCCTAGTTCAGGATCCTGAGGAGAATCTTTATTTATTTATACAAGGCCAAGCCAAGATACTTTTGCAAAACAGAGCCCGTGTCATCCCATTCTCATACACGGCCAACTTCCAGATGAGGACTTCTGAGCTTAGTGCTTAAAGAGGCAGTGCACAGAAGTCAGATTCTTTATATTGATTCAGCTTTTGTTTGATTAATAACTTTATTGAATGCAAAATAATGCATGCCATTGAACCACAGATATTAATCAAATCAGATCATTGATAAAGAAAACAAGACCATGCACTGTGAAGGACAAATAGCAACATGATATCCAATACTAATAAAGATTTAATATATGCAGTCTCATTGGGCACGGCTTTATGAATTATACTCAGAAAAAAATTCCCCCTAATATTAATCAAACTATGCCAATGCAGCTGAGGAAAAAAGTAGCCATTCATATGTATACATAAAAGATTTCATGTGGCATGGAAGTGTAATTATGTATAGACTACGATCTCATTTATCTGAGCCTCTTGTGGCCAAAAATTCCTTATGCAAGGCATGCTGTGTGCTCACTTGTCCTTATAGCCTTGTGGAAAAGCAACGGCACGGCAGAATATGCAGATGCAGAGCAAAGTGGCTGTTGCTCCTGCAAGATTTATCACGATTCTTGATGAGAAGCAGCTGTGCATTCCTACAGCATTCCTTACCACCCTAGACAACCCTACCTAGAATATGGAACATGTCCAGAGTAGAGTGGAATGTGGGCGAATGGATAAAGGACAAACGTGGGCCTGTATCCAAGATTAGTCCTACTTAATCCTGACTGACCTCCCATTCATTTCCATAGAAGTAGGCCAAGTAGAACTCACCATGGATACAACCTATGGATCCAGGGGGCCCAACCCTGCAGGCTGTGAGTGTGGCACATTCACAGTGGAGAACTGGCCTGTGGGAGCAGTGCACATGCTTCCCTCACACCAGCTAATTCCCCACATGGCATCTTCCTTGGCTCCACCCCACAAAGACCAGGAATAAGTCTGGTTGGGAGAGAAAGAGCTGAACCTCTCTCTCTCTCTCTCTCTCTCTCTCTGTCTCTGTCTCTCTCTTTCTCCATATGTATGTGAGTGAGTGTGTGTGTGTGTGTGTGTGTGTGTGTGTGTGTGGAAGAGGTTGTAGAAGAAAGGTGGAAAGCAGCAATCTCTTCCTACCAGCCTCTTCTCTCCAGGAGTGGTACAGTCCTACCACAGGGGAATGTATTGCATGCTCCATCAGCGACATTGTGGTAGAATTCTTACAGCACTGAACTCCCACTTGGCCATAAAGTCATGGAGTGATTGTGAGCTAGTCACTGACTCCTAGGATAACCTACCTCACAGGGTTGTTGTTAGGATAAAATGAAGAGGAGTGGGAAGATCCTGTAAGTTGCTTTGGGTTGGCTGGAGAAATGATAGATACAAATACAAATTGCCCCCTTCTACTGTGTTACCACTGGATACGACCATACCAAGCACAGGTCCCTGCCGCTAGGGGGTTTGACCCTCACGAACAGAGACCTCGTGGGTGATTCTGGGCATCTTCTTGGCCTGCGCTTCAAGTATGTTTCACCAATGACAGCTAGAACTTTCTTTTTCTGCACAAACCATGCACATGAATGCTATTTGCGATCCCAAGTGCAACAAGAAGCAGGAGCCCTACTTCCTGTTTGTTCTTGTAGAACTATTTGCAGATCCCCCCAGTTTTTCCATGAAGTGTGCACATCCATACTTGGTTCAATGGGGAGGAAATGTGCTCTTTTGAAAACATGCACAGAAATGCACCCTTTCCCCCTTTGAAATGCACACTTTCCCTGTCCCCACAGGTTGGAATGAAAGTGGAACGCAACCAGCCACAACAAGCTTGAAAGTGGTTTTGGGGCCATATAGGCAAACTCAAAAATGGCTGTTTCTCCCTCCCTACACTACACCCACAGGGGTTTTTGCACTGTTCAAGCCCCCCTCCAGAAACCCCCACCCACCAAAATGACAGCCAATTCGCTAGCTGTAAGTATTACTCAGCAAAGACTAGGAATGCAAGCCAACAATCCAAATATAGAATATGGAAAGACATTGAACCCTGTGTGAAGAGCTATGTCCAGCTAATATTATAAACCTTCGCCTAAGATACGTAAGAATTCAGTTCCCAGTGAAGCATGACTACACCCAGCCGCACATTCTGTAAGGTGATTTGTTTTAATTGCCTCATTGGCTCCTCTTCTTACACCGCAGGAGGACGGGTCACTGCAGTAGAAAATTAAAGCTGATGTGTGGCATTTGTTTTTAGCCCGTGTGTTACCTTTGGAGGTAGGCCTGTGAAAGGCAGAAACACCCTCTACCCCAACAACAAGCTGCTGGCTAGAGCAGGGGAATGCTAATGTGATTCTGCGTCAGGCTCATCAGAACTCTGGGACTTGTGCCTCGCTCTGCCATGTTTCTTTGCTCTGGGGAAACCTCTTGGGCTGCTCGAGCTCCTGGGCCTGGAGAAACCTGGAGCTAGTGGCTGAGTCTGCACCATGAATCCCACAGTCTGCAGGTCATACCTTAGCCCAGCCAAGAAACCCAACCAGGCACTAGCCCATCAAGTGGGACCTCCCAACTTAGAGACTCTCACTTACCCAATACAGACCAGCAGGAGGATGACTGTCTGCTCCTGCTCTGCATTCAGCCTCATCAGTGCATTTGGGTCCCTGTTGGCAGCATCTCTGAGGGAAATGGAAGGCATCTGGAGCAGCTGCAGGATACCTCTGACTGCCCCAGGCTGCTTCCCTCCATGGCCTCTGAAGCACCCCCTTTAATGCCTCCCTGGGGTACTTCTGCAACCTCAGAAAGCAGCTGGCATCCTTCTTTCCACACTGGCAGGGAAGGGGAGGAGGCCGAGCTTGGGTTCCCAGCTCAAAAGCTCCAGTGTTGTCTCCAAGCATGCAGCTGGGCCTCTGAACTATCATCCACCCCCCTGGACACTGTCTAGGGGCTGTGGGGTGGTTCCCTAAACAGACATTGGCATGGCTTTGGTCTTTTAGCCATCAGCTTGCAACAGAGCTTCTGGAATGCCCCCCACCCCCAGTCATCTCCATTCTCCTGTTCTTCACCCTGCCAAGCACCGCTTCTGATTCAGAGATCCTTTCTCACCCACCTCCTCTTTTACTGATTCAAAATACCTCAGTGTGACTCGCTGTGTGCTTACTTATGCAATTTGCTGCTGGTAATCTTTCAGTTATTAACACCTTTGCAAGAGGTTATAGGCTGCATCTTCCTTTGAGTTCTCACCAATAGCTTTGATCATCTGTGGCCTCCTACATTTAATTTTCTTTGCTTGCCAGATACACTTCTGCATCCCTGTTATTCGGGGAACACCCAACTGCTGCATGCTTTAAGACATCTGACACAGTTTTTGAAGCTAGGTCAGCCAGCGGGTCTACCCATTACTTACTGGAATCGAATCCACAGTATTGGAGCAACCGTTGCACAGGTGACCATGTTTGTACTTCTTATTTACTTCCTCTGCTCTAAATTCACCTTGTGTTCTTTGCCAGATGGCTCAGGTTTACTGATTTAATTAAAGAAAAACCCAAGACATAAAATGCTACCCGCCATCTAATAAATGCCATTGTGAGGTGAAATAATTTACAAATCTAGCAGCAACTTCATGTGCTCTTTTGCATTTTCTGCTCTTGCGTTTCAATGCCTATTTCCACCACCAGAGACAGTGGCTCCAGTCTGGATGATTAAACAAGCCACAGTTTGTCGACTGAGGGCTGAATCCAGTTTGCTGAACAGCTCAGGAATGCCCCATTCCAGAGTTGTTCACTGTGATGGCCAGACCCAGAATCCTGGGCTGTTGAAGGAAAAACAATCCAGACTTTTAAACTCAGCAACTACCCATGACTTGGTTTGCATGATACACTTCATCAGGGTTTGATTCACCCTCGAGGAGCTGCAGCACTAGCAGGAGTTGCCGGGGGTGGTTGTGTCACTCGGGAGTTATGTGAGTGAATGAATGACTTTCTTTCAGTCATAGATGAGGAAAAGGAGTTATTCAAGAGCTAAAGCAATCCTCATATAACCCACAGTCTGTGGAACAGTCCTGAGAAGCTTGTTTAACTATGAATCAAATAACAGCTCCACACGTATGCACACACACGTGTCGCATGGCATGACATCTCCGGCAGCTCCTTGTCCGAAGCTTGCATATCCATGATGGTGATGGGCATGTGCTGCAGGTGAATTAATCCTCGGTGGGCCTCCAGGCCATGAACCCTGGCCCCCCGAGAGGCTCAAGGCAAGGGGTCCTCTTTAAGCTTTCTGGTCCTCAAGTGACAGGCAGTGCCCGGAAGCAGTGCTCCGATCCTAGAGGCTTAAAACCCCTTTCTGGGGAAGGTGTTTGCTTGCAGCCCACCCTGCTACGTTGTCCTCTCAGGCCCCGTCTGCTCCTTATCAAAGCCAAGTAAAAACTCTCACAGGACAGAAATGTGATTTAATTTACTTTCCAGGACTCTGGGACTTATTGAAGGAGCGCTTGTGCTGTCTTTCAGGGCAAAGCCCTTCCAAGGCAACATATAAAACCTGTTTAGAAGCTGTGTAATGTTAAGGTAAAAATAATATACCAGAACAATCTAATTCCAAACTCGTCTGTGTGAAAATCGGCAAAGATGGGGCCATATGCACCTCTTTTTGGAGTGAGCTCCAAAGATGCAGGGCGTCAGTGAAAAACCACCAGCAGTGCTGCCTGCCAGGTGGACCGGACCCTGAGGAGCCTCTGTGCCCCTTCCTGCAGCCCATCCCGATCTCTACGGGAGGCTGTGAAGATGACCGTCCTGAAGAAGGTGGGGCACACTTCAAATGGAACATGACATGAAATGGACAGTGCTGGCGACTGCAGTTACTTGAGACGGAGCTGCACCTCCAATTGATGACGTCCATTCAGCTGCCACCCATCTTACTAAGATAGAATCATTCCTCCTTTCTCTTCATTTGACTCAATGAGTCTCCGGGCAGAGAAGATGCCCAAGTCCCCTGCAATATGAAAGGAACTGTAGAAAACGCTGCACCTGACACCCTAATTCTACCCAACCCTTTCTGTGTGGGGGTCAGCAAGGACCTCTTCAAGCCAGCCATGCTGTGGGATCTGGTGAGGAACTCTTCACCTCAGGATGTTTATCTGGCCTCCTTTCTTCCGGCCTTCAGAAAACCAAAAAGCTATTTTTCATCTTGCTTTTGGTTTAGGATATAGCAAAAAATCCTCCATCTCTATCGGCCTTTTGCTAATGATTCCTGGTGATTCCTTTCCTGTTTTTTGTTTTGATTTATTGATCTCCTGTTTTGTTTTTATTATAAGCTTGACCTTTCTTATTCCATTAATGATTTTTTTTCTTTTCATCAAAAAAAATCTTTCAGTTAACTAAAATAAAATTAAAAATAAAGCCTTTATATATGGATGAGTTTTTGAAACTAAGCAACCAGTTTGTGCTCTCTAATGCCTAAACCCTCCCTTAACACAGAGCTGGGTGAAATGTGAACTTTCAAAAGTAGGGGCACTTCCAGCCAGTAACTTCAGACATATTCCTTCATTCCATGCTAAATTTTACACCTGGTTTACAGAAGCAATCCCTGCTGAAGGCCAGCTGAGTTAGCATCCCACAGAAGCGCAGTTCTGGCAATGGGGGCAACATGATTCCCAAAGAAGCTTCTAGTAGGTCTATAGAAAGCTTTGTGGATGTAGAAGTGGCCCATAAGACACAGGGACCAAAACAGAGGTGGGGGTGTTAGAGGCGGCACTGGATCTGTTTCATTCCCCCCCCCCCCCGCCCATTGTCAAGACCAGCTGAGAACTTCAGCTGAAGCTGCTGTAGCTAATTTGCTTTCTATGGAAGAGACTCAGTAAAGGAAGAACTGTGGTATTAATGCAGCCACAAACACACCGCTCTTGCCCTGATGAGTATAAGTCATCCGCACTCTGGATGCGGGAGTGGCTCCCCACAGGCCATGCCCCCCACCCCAGTGCATGGGCTTGCTGTGCCCTAATATGAGCCCATGTGGGTTGCAACGTTCCCTGGAAACAGTGCTTGACCACCTGCATCAGCTGGCTAAGTGGGAAGACCACTGCTAGGACCCTGCCAAGCTGCGCACAACTGCTAATTTGCATATGCATGCCTTTAAAGGACCCCAGTTCCCAAGGAAACCCCCAGCTGTACAAAGGAATGTATGGACAGGGGAAAGAAGGGTGTTTGATTTCAGAAAATCAACCAACCCCAGTCAAAAGGTTTCAGGGAGGGCAAGCCAGGAGATACAAGCAGAGAGCTGAAGCACATGGAGGAAAATGCAACCTAAAACCAGAGGGTCTGCAGGTGGCACAGTGGTTTAAACCGCTGAGCTGCAGGGCTGGTTGATCAAAAGGTCGCCGGTTCGAATCTATGTCCCACCTCCTGCCAACCTTGCAGTTTGAAAGCACACAAATGCAAGTAGATAAAAAGGTACCACTTCAGTGGGCAGGTAACAGCGTTCCTTGTACTTCGGTGTTTAGTCATGCCGGCCACGTGACCACGGAGACTGTCTGGGGACAAACGCTGGCTCCCTCGGCCAGGAAACGGAGATGAGCACCGCCCCCTGGAGTCAGCCGTGACTGGACTTAATGTCAAGGGGAAACCTTTACCTTTACCTTTTTAGATGCAATTAGATGTATCTTTATTTCAGCAAGAGCCCCTAGACAGCAGGGTGGTGAGGCAGGAGGCCTCCTGGAGAGTTAAGGCTCCAACGGAAGGGGTGTTGAGGCTTTAGGCTTAGTGGGCCTTCCTCTGATGCTGCATCCACCAGATGCGCGACAAAATTATCATCTGTATGGGTGTTACTTATTCTGTGTCTGAATTTATGTATTAAAATTCTCACAAGGCAACCCAAACTGGTGGGAGAAGTTGCATTAGAATCCATGACAAAATCCCTATTATAAAAGAGAAACTGCTCTCAAAGTCATCACGGATGCATATTTCTGCTGTTGCCAGTCATACACTAATTCCTTCAATCCATCCAATGTGAACCAGCCTCAAAAGACCAAGCCAACTTGAAGTCTGAATTGCTGGAGGGAATTGGATAACAACAAACATGCCCTTTCCTGCTTAATTTTTGGGTTACAGGTACACTAGCTAAATCTGAATCATTTTCTTTTCCAGGAAGACAATGCAGGCAGGATTAATGAAGCACACTGGGACTGTTAGCACCAGAGGAAATTAAATTTAAGAAACCCATGGCAACACAGCTGTGAATTATCGAAAAGGCATCTTAGTCAATCCGTGGCAAATATTCATTAAAAATGTTGCTGAAACAAGCTGTACACGAATTTGTGTAATTTGCAGTGAGAGCTTTAACTTCAAGAATTGTCAAAACACCTACACCCACACCCACACAAACACAACTTGGGAAAAGGATGCAGTTTCAGTTTTTAAAACCATCATCCTACCATCACTCCGAAGTATGAAACCACCAAAATGTGAGGCTGCTTCCTCTATCTAATCCATCCAGAAAATCTAACCACTCTCTATTAGACATAGAATAAGTGAGTTACTTCAATATTCTAGTCATCTCTTATAAAATAATGCAAAATACAGCGCAGATGCATTTCATGATACAATAACTGAACTTGCTATGTTTTGCAGATCTCATTTTTGGAATAATTTCTCTAAATCAGGGGTTCAAAATCTTTTGGGCCCTGAGAGCACATGTCATCCCTCAAGAGCCACGTGCATACATGTATGTGTATGCATGCATGCATGCGCCACACATAAATGCATGTGCTCATACACACATCCTGGCAATCTGGATGCATACTGCTTTTTCATATTGCTGCTGGCAACAGCAGGGCATGAGTGAACTTTGTGAGGATTTCCATGGAAGAAAGAACGGATTACCAGTGGGAGAGATTTATCTGTGCTGAGAGAGCCAGGACAAACCTTGGGGTGGTGCAGTAAAGGCTTGCGGTATAAACTGTGCACCCCCCCTTACTTCTTGACATCACTTCTACTTATCATTGCTCCATCCCAACATCCTCAGTACCAACACATTGGTGCGCACATCTGTTGACATGTCCTTGTGTGACAATGACAGCCCCAGCCATTCCTCTGTAGTCCTTTCAGGCCCACAAAAGCCAGTGTTTCTCTTTTTGCAGAGGTAGGTTCCCTTTCCAAGTTCTTATGCATCATCCAGTATTCAGCAATGTATTCTGAAAGTCTATCAGGACCATGCAGAAAGTGAGAAGAGTCCATTGGTTCTTTATCTTCAGTCACAGGTTTCACCACAAGTCAGAACTTGCTCTACCGCAACTTAAGCTGATCCATAGGATCCAGTTGCCAGGCATCAAGCACTCAAGCAGCAAAAGCAATCTTGGCTCCGAAAGGCCGTGTGCTTAAGGAAATGTCCAGCATTTGAGGATGGCCAACCATAAGCGCTTTGAGAAAGTTATCTGCTGATAGTTGAAAGGGGCATCTGCTGATGTAGAAGTGCAATCAGAAGACAAAGGTGGGAGTGCATAACAATTTCATAGCCTCTCTGATAACATCAACATCACAAAAGAAGGGGCAAAAAAGTAGAATGGCGGATCAAGAGACTATAAGAAGTCTGAAAGGAGTTTGAGTCTCAGCATGAATGGGAAGAAACTGGTCTGAATTCTTTGGCTACTTTCCCTGTTCTTTCTTCCCCACACTAGGTATTCCAGAAGGTAAAAGTGATGGAAGTTGTTGTGCTCTATCTTTTAAATAAATACATAGCTGTATCCTGATAGATGATAACTGTAGTCTAATTTGGTGCTTATGAGCACCATCTATTGCAAAGGGGCACAAAAATCACATAATTTTTATCAAACATCTACAAAAGCAAAATCACAAAACAAATTAAGTAGAGAAAGAAAATCAATGACAGCCAAGAAAGCATGATCCAAATTGTATACAAATGATCCAATTGTCTGAAATGAACAAGGTTTCCATTTAAAACAATGCATTTTAATGACCTATCATTATATGCAGCATTATGTAAATTAAGAGAAAAATCACAGCTGTTCTATTGGTTTTCATCTCAGATTTGGAATAATGTCTTTCTCTCTCTCTTTGAAACACAGACACACACAGACACACACACACACACACACACACAGCCTCTAACAGTCCATTAATGAAATGGTAAGGCAAATACAGAAGATAATACCAGCTACAGCTGAGATGAAAGTCCCCAAACTTTCCTTTTCCTTAAAAAGTGGACTTGCTAAAGGAAAACACTGCATCAGGTGTAGTGTTTGCAGGCTACTTCTCTGCTTAAATTTCACACATCCGCACCCACAGCAAGCATGAGAGAGCGAGCGCGCGCAACCATTCAGACAGAGAGCATTTCTTCCTGCCCTCAATCTGATTTGGCTCCATGATGCTGACACATAACTGGTGAGATTTGTCTTTAATGCTTGGCCAAACTATTTTCCTCAGGCATTTGCATTCCTTTCATCAGTGAGCATAAAGAGCGCCTGAAGATTACAGTAGTTTTGCCAAAGACTAATACTTCTTTAGGCGGTAGCCTTCCACTACTGATTAGCAGAGGGGATGCTAGGATGGGCCTTGTACCTGAGCTCCAGGTGGGCCTCTAAATGACCATCCTGCGAGTGGCAGACAGACGACAGCAGAACCCACCATTGGCTCCTGGGCCAGCAGGGGCGTGCTGGCCCTCACTAGGGTTGGTGCTGGTTGCCACAGCCTTCCTCTTCCTCTGCTGCTCTTCTGCTAGGCAGATGTACCCTTGCCTGCGTTAGCATTGCATGGTTCTGTCCACTAACCAGAGTGGGAGGGAAGGGGTTCCCACCATAGACACAAGGAGCCTGGATTCTCTGCCTGACCTGCATCCTTCCAGCCCCTTTGCTCCTCCCGCCTCACCCGGAGAGGCAAGAGGCCCCATGACCACATTGCCCTCTCTCTCCTTGAAAGAAGAAGTACACATTTTGCTCTCTCCTCGTCCTCCTCCTCGAGGCCTGGCCAGCTAACCAATAAAGCAAGAAATCCTGCATGAAAATACCAACATCTCCCCTTCATGCAAATTACATATGGATTGTTTGTAAGGAAATAAACCCTTTTTTACTTTGTTAAAACCCTCTACATCTGGATTCTAATGGATCCGGGTGCAAGCAGCAGCCTCCTAACCAAATTCACTGTTTAAGGCTTACCTTTGCTGATCCTGCGTGTAACCAAGTATACGTCAGGTTCCTAACCTCCTCCTCCTTTAAATAGGTGGAGCCAGCCAGCCAGCCAGAGGTATGCCACATTACAGATGCTTAAATGCACACATTTTAGCAGAAGCAAACTCTACTGTATTTCAGGAATGACGATGGGGCTTAGAATGTGAAACTGCACATTTCAGATTCAGGCTATTTCCACTCCGTATTTTGTGAACAGGGCTGAAAAGTTGGGGAAGCCATTTCAGTTTAGGCCTAGTGGATATGTTTCATTAGACTAGTTAGCAACAACACTCTAAATGAGTTAAAACACTCTAAATGAGGATGAGCTATAGCTCAGTCATATAGTCACTCTCGGCACGCACAGGGTCACTCATTGGTTGTCACAGGTACCTCCAGTTAATAACAGGGCTACAAAGTGGACAGTTGGGAAGTGTCTCAGCTGGAAGCCTTGGAAATCAGTTGCCAGCCAGATTAACTAATACTGGGCTAGTTAGGCCCATCAGTGATGTGACTCTGAAGAAGTCACTTTCATGTGTTCCTATGGAGTTTGCTGGCCCAAGAACCCATCTATGCCATTGGAATCATTACTGCAATTGGAACTGCTAGTAGTATCAACCAAATTCAGTCTCAAGGATCTTCTTGGCCACATTTCATCTAATTCACCTGGGCACTTCATGTCATCCAATATATTTTATAGTTTCATATTTACCTGGACATCAAGATCATAATCCAAGGCCCACTTCAAGTTTCCCCTGCCAAGTGAGCTGAAGAAGAAGGCTACAAGCAACAGATCCTATTCCAGTGGTGAAACCCTGTTCTTCTGCTTAGAAGGGCTCACCTGGCAGCTCTGTTATATTCTTCTGGTGCCAGGTGAAGAAATTTTTATAATAATGTTTGAAATAATGCATTTGAAATAATGTTTTAGTGGTTTTGCTTTACCCTGGTGCTTGTCTTTATTTGGTTTTATCATGTTGTAGAGGCTTATTCTTTACTGCTGATTTTATCTTCATTTCATTTTGTACTGTTTCTAGGGGTTTTTCTCCCCCTTTCATCTTGTACTTTGTTTTTAACTTATTGCACATTACCCAGAGAAGCTTAGCTGCCGGGTATTTTTTTAAAAAATGAACGAATACAATACAATAAATTTTTGAAGAATTGGAAGTCAGAGCCGTTGCTGAAATAACTGTTGCAATTTTCAACGAATCGGGAGTCTGCTGAACTGAAAGGAGGTCTGGTTATTGTTCTGTGGCCATGCAAACAGCACAGCGTTTGCAGATCAGACTGTAATCTCTCCTTCAACAAAGGAAGACACTTGCTTCCTAATGTGAATAGCAGCTACTTCCCTTTAACAAATAAGCAAGCAAGTTGCTGTTATGGAATATTCATTAGGAAGATGTGATTATTTTCTAACTTTGGACAAGCGCTTTCATGGGGGTGGATTCGTTTCCAGAGGAGATGTTTACCTAACGATCTCAAGGAATCCCCGCTTACTGGGGAGGAAGCTGGAATGACTCAAGAAGAAATGTGTCCTTTGGAAGAGCCTGGTGAGTGAACCACGGAGGCTTCTTGCTTAACAGACTTACGCTGGGCTTGCCAAAATTGTGCCTGTGGACACAATGTGCCCGCAGCTACTCTTGGTGCCCTCCAGGGTGCCTGTCCCTCCTTTTCAAAACTTTGATTTCTTAAGATTTTTTGAAAACTAGGACACCGCCTCGCTGCTCTCCAGCACCATCTTCACTTGAGCAGTTTTGTATGTTTGAGCTCTGGCCCTACTGCTGCCTTGGGCAGATGACTTGCCTGTTAGTATGGCCAGTTGCTTTCTAGTGACCAGAAATGAGTGGCAAGCTGCCCCGTTAGCAGCCATTTTGTGAGAATGTTCACGATACTCCTGCAAAATTCCAAATGCTGCCACCAACCCAAGAAGTGTCAGGGACAATGATGCATATATAAATATTGCTCAGAAAAGCAAGACTCTCTCCAGGGATCCCACGTATACTGAATTGGAAAACCCCATGGCAATGAAAAGAAAGGTTTGCATATCCCAGACACATCCTGTCCTCCCCAAATAGTGTTCCTGCGAAAAGAACAGATGCACAAACTACCGCACATAATAGCAGCATGTGTGTTAACATCTGCTATGAGAAAATGCTTATGTAATATTCCTGGTGACAGCACAATTCCCATTTTGCTGCCTTGGTGCATATTTGTATTGGCAACTTTTGATAGTCAAAGAAGTGCAACATTAGTATAAATGCATGTACATAATCTACCCTAGAAAGTGTCATATAAGGTCCATAATTGCTATTTTGCTTCTTTAGGATGCCCATTAGCCTTGATCCATATGGGCTCTGATCCTGGTGCACTCATGGGCAACAGCATGGGATGAATAGCGCTAACGATGGATCACCCCTGGGTAGGGGAAAGTGGAGTAGAGATGAAGAAAACGTTGAACAATATCCGCACTGGAAAACTTACCTGGAAGGTCCAGTATTCTCCAGAGGGTAGCCATGCACTGGTCGGTCTCTCTCTCTCTCTCTCTCTCTCTCTCTCTCTCTCTCTCTCTCTCTCTCTCTCTCTCTCTCTGCTGTTTCAGAAGTGATACAAGTGTTCTTCCAAGTGGCCATTAAAAGAAACAAAGCAAAACCGAGCACACCAAATGCTCTTAAAATACACTATCTGTGAGTAATCTAATATAGAATCTATACAAGATTTGGTCTTTGAAACTTCCTGTGATTCTTACCACCGCATGACCCAGAATGGTGCCAAGACCATCCTGTCTTCAGCTAAGAAGAGGTGTTCTGCCAGGTCAGATTGGTGGGTGAGTCCAGAAAGATGCCTATTGGGCTGATATGTCAGTCTTGGTCTTGAAGCGCAAGCTTATCCCCTCCCACATTTGCCTAAGCTCTCTCTTCTTTTAAAATCCATATGGAATTGGATTCATTCCTTTCCATGTACATTTTTCCTAACATGGGCATTTTTTGCAATACATTTTTACACAAGTACTTACTATAGTTCAGAGTGCAGTCTCCTCAGATATACAAATTGTGTGTCCTTTCACCTAACATGTGCATATTTCCACATGCCTCCACCCCAGCTCCCCAACAAGTTGCATCACAAAGCCCACAAAACTGCAGATTCTTTTTTTTAACATAGCTCTGTCTTAGATCGCTGAAAGGTTCCTGAGCTGTGAATTGGGTAAATCGTTTCTTTATAAACCTTGCTGAAATGAAATTCTCACCAATTCCTAGAAGCATGTAGCCATCTGAATTACATTATAAACTACTTGTTAATGTAAACTGCCCAGAGAACTTAATCTATGGAATGGAAATGAAATGAAAGCAATAATAAATAATAAAATAATAATTGTTGAACTGTGCAATATCACTGCACTACAGCACTACCTTGCCCCATCTTTTGTTGAGTGAGCGAGGGAAGGAATTTCAACAGAATCCTTTAAAGGCATTTCTTAACTGCGTTCAAAACTTGATTAGGTCAGTTTTGTCATTTGTTGATTGATAAAGAAATGAGGTAGAAAGCTAATTTGGAGAGCACATTCATCTGGCAGGAATCCCAGATTTGCAGGTGCTCTGCTCTGAGCATAGTTTCCTCCACCTTCCATTAAACATTTTCTTCACTCATAGCAGAGTTACAAAACCTTACATCTGTTTAAAAATGCTGAACTGCCTATTATTAACATTTTAAAACATACTTTGAGCACATACACTCTCACCCAAATTGAGTTTGTTAAAGCCAGGCAGAGACAGCAGGGCTGCATCATTCTCTTCCACTTGAAACTAACAGAATTCGTCCTGGGGTGGGCACCTGTAACCCTCGGCCTGCAGCTTCCATCAGCCCCAGCAAGTGTGGTCTCTGAGGGAATCCAAGATCTTTAGGCCAAAAGACCTGGACAGCCACAAGCTGCTGACCTCTTAAGAAGAGACTTGCTCACATCAATCCATTTACACCAAAGTGGAATCATGAACGAAAAGAACAAAGAACCAGCCCCTAAGCAAAAGGCTCTTGCAAGATCTTGATACAAATCCTGAAGCATTTATGTCTCTTACTCCCAGGTCTCCCCCATCTTATAGGCCTTGGGGCTTGGTGGTTCTCTTTCTTCCATCATTTCATATCAAAGGAACTGATCCTGCCCAGATAAGTGCTCTTCCTGGTCCTTCCAAGCTTATCAGAGCACCATCTTTGCCAAGAAAATTACGAGAGTCTCGTATTTCAAGTTCTGTCCTATGAAACCCTAAGTCTTCCTTGTTTTCCAACCATTTTTAGAAATGCTTTGTCTCATTTCCTCTAGTTTCCTTTTGTTTCATTTCATTTGATGCTGTCCATGAATGTGCCACTCCAAGCAACCTCAATTAAATACCATGGGCAAATGGACCAGGAAAAATTACCTAAATGGCCAAAGTAGCTTCATCAGATTATCAAAATAAACCAACTACATTTACTGAGATATTTTTAGGCAGCTTTATGACCACGGTAAGTTATCAAGACGTGCAGCCCCATCCCAGCAAACAGCCCCATCCCAACTGTGCAATCTTATCCCTACCTAGACAGAAGTAAGTAATGCGGAAGTCACAAGGGACTTACTGCATCCCAGGGAAGTGGATGGAGGGTCTTCAGCCTAAGTCCCCTTGAAAGCAAGAGAGTGAAGCTGAATCATAACAGGCATGTTTCCGTGCTCCCAGTGCCCTCAATTATGTCTAAGCTTAGCTGGATCAGAATGAAAGGTAAGAGCAAACACTGTTATATCCTCACTTATCAGCCTGCTTGTGGGTGGGGTGTAGCATGCTTCTCCTTACTTTCTCCTCGGTATGGGTATTGCATGGGACACCAAGGGCGCACCAAGGTTCCCCACTTCTTCTTGGACCAACATGGCTGCTCTGGGGCCACAGTACCAGATGCAGGACATGCTCTGCTTGGCCTACTGAAGAGTTGGCTGAGCAGATCACAGCACCTGTGTGGAGGGAAAGCTTCTGGCAGCCATCCACAAATGCTACTTGGCAACTTACGGAGTTACTGTCAGAGACACTCGCCCATCGGCTGGTTGCCTGGAGGGGCAAGGATTTCTTGCTGCTCTTGCCAAGTGGTTTTGTAGCAGAATGGGATACCCCTGGGCTTATTGCATTGTCTGGGTTCAGACAGCATGGCAAGCCCAGAGGTGGCCAATAAACCCTCCATGCCTGTTGCGGTGCCTTATAAACTGGGTTTATAAACCACCCCAAATAAGTCATAGTGGGTTCATACAACGTCACAAACCTACCTGGCCCCTGCCAGGGGCTCATACCAAGCCATGTGATCCCAGTCACTGAATCAATGGGAAAAAAGCACATATCCTGAATGCACTGAAGAATTCAAAAACGAGTTCAAAAATACAGTTGACAGAATCGGTACAACTCTGAACTTTCTCAGCAAACTTGGAGGCACCAGGCAGAAGAAAGAGTAGGCAGGGAGAACAAGCAACCTTCCAGATGTTGAACTAAGAGTCCCATCTGGAGGTTGTGGTCCAACAACATCTGGAGAACCATATTCTTACCATGCCTAACTTAGAGGGTTGTCACTTATGAAGCATTGGAGAAGTAAGAAAGACAGACAGACAGAAAGACAGAAAGAAAGATTTAATTGTTTCATTTATGCTATCATATATATGTATTGATAACTTTTCTCCATACCCTCAGACCTTAAATTCACAGACATTTTAAACCGTTCGGCATAGACACAGCTGTAAACCAGATGTCACTAAGTGCAAATACTACAACCACAGTAATTCATACATTGCTACCCTATAATAGACCACCAAATCATTAGATGTTAATTTGTGGGGTGGTTTCTTGTTTGTTTGTGTTTAAACCACACACAACTGAAAATCGTAAAACAGCTGTCACTGCAAGTAGGAACAGCATGCCACTGGTAGACCCAGTCCAGGATTTCCCGAGAGCCGAACTCCCGCTTTATAGTCACCACAGAGGGAGCCGCAGTTTGCCTCTCCCGGCAAAGGGGGCTGGAAGGGATCGCAGCCAGGCACGCACACATGCCACCACAGAAAGGAGAAGCCCCGGGCTGGGTCTGTGGGGAGTTTATCTCAGAGTATCTCTCTTTCCCCTGCTTTGCCCCTCTTCCATCAAATAAGCAACATTAACTGCTAAGGAGAGAGATAGCCAGAGATGAACAACAGACAGAAAAGGCTGGCCAGTAGCTCTCCTCTCCCTTTTATCTCTTCTTGCTTGTATTGCCTGTTGGTAAAATATCTTTACAGGAGGCACAGCCAAGCTGCCCCTGAGCTAAGGGGTCTTTTCCCTGGGGCCCACAGTCAAGTGCCAGAGGTGGAATATCACAAGACCTAGTGCTGCCTTCCTGCTAGTCTTTGAGCAGTTAGTCCTGGCTTAAGAGAAGATGCCAAGGCCAACCTGCCCTCAAGCTGGTGGGTTCTGGGTATTTAAGAGTACTACTCCCAGCATTCCTGATCATTAGCCATATCAGCCAGGGCTGATGGGAGTTAAAGTTCAAAACATCTGGAGAGCACCAGCCTTTTGACCAGATCAGGCACTGCAAAAGGCAGGGACCAGGTAGCTGCGTCCCAAAAGCAGCGCTGGGCAGTCATCTGATCAGCAAATTGGGAAGAGATGCCCTGGATCAGATCTGGCTGCCTGCCTTAATCAACAGTGCCGTGCTGTAATAGCAAAAGGTGCTGAGTCTTGGAGGCAGGAGCAGTTGTGAATCACCAAAACAGAGTACATGCAACACCAGAAAAGAGGGCATCCATTCATATAACAATTGCATATGTTTATTTGTGTATACAGATGCACATGTAAACATAAATTTAAATAGAAATGCATCTCATTCTTGTGAAGGGTTCTATGACCAGGTGACCCATGTGCCATGTTCAGTCTGCTGAGCAAAGGACTGTCCTCTGCAAAAGAGGACACCTGGCCATCCTAGCCCCTTTCAGATGTCCGGCTGGAGAGCCGTACATTCAAAGAGTATGTGTCGAGTACGCACAGTCATGTGCTACCCCATCCATGCATCCAGAATGCAGCTTTGCAGAGCAGCTTTTCTCCCCAAGACCAGGGACTACAGATGTGCACTGACATTCACGTCCAGGGAGGGCCGCAGCAGTCCCCATTGTCCCTCAGAGACGCAGTGCATCATGCCCAGCGGTTCATTCTAAGCCGCGGCGGATTGCCCAGGTCAACGCACCCTTCTTGTGGCCCCAACCCCTTTCCCAGTCACCAGTCATTCCATCCTTTGCCCCACAATTCTGAAATCTCTCTCCCAAGGCCTAGTTACTGGCGAGAAGAACTTTCAGCTCATACCCAATGGAGTTGGCCCTGCCCCTTTTGCATCCCAAGCCCCACCCACCACTGAGTGGCCCCCCAAGGGCTTCTGGGAATGGGATCTGGCCCTCCAGCTGGAAGAGACTGCCATCCTGGCTACATGCATTCATGTAGCAGTGCAGTACTGCTTTCACTGATCAGTGTATATGATTGAAGTGATGATTAAGTTTGTTTATTTATTTATTTATTTATGGATTTATATCCTGCCTTTTTCCTACAAAGGGCTCTAGGCAGCTTACATCATTCTCCTCCTCCATCTCATCCCCACAACAAGAACCTGTGAGGTAGGTGGGGCTGAGAGGCTGTGACTGGCCCAAAGTCACCCAGTGGGCTCCATGGCCGAGCGGGGACTCGAACCCAGGTCGTCTGAGTCCCAGTCCCAGGCTCTGAACCACTGCGCCACACTGGCTCTCTGAGACCATTCATGCTGTAGGGGCTTTTCTGACACCTGTGGTAGGTGGGGATGGCTCAGAAATCCCCCACTATAGCCATCTGGGTGGCATGTATTGCAACCTACTTCATCATTATGTCCCCACACCCAGTTTAATGTGGCACTGAACCTTCCAGTGCATTGCTCTTCCCTCGGAGTCAAATGTAATCCCAAAAACAGCTGAGGTAACAATGCCCTCGACATTATTACATCCCTCACGTGTGCTAAATGTTTCGTATCGCGAGGAACAGTAGTGGATACCAAGGAATTTTAACCAACCCATCAGTTCTGCAGCAATTTCTAATTTTACTTAGTAACCGAGTTCAATAACCATAGAAAATGTATGTAGAAATAGCTGATCCTGCTAAATTCTTCTAGGAGAAGTGAAGCCTGGAGGGACAGCTGGTAATTTTTGTTAAAGTTGGAGGTAGCTTCAAACACAGGAAGCTGCCTGGTACCAGGGGCCTTTCTCCATCTAGCCTATTCTAACAGGCAGTGGCTCTTTAACAAAGGACTTTTCCAGTCCTGTCACCTAAGATCCTTTCAATGGTTGTTACTGAAAATGAAATCAATTTGGTGCTTCTGCAGATGAAAGCTTCCATCAGCAGAACCTGGAGGAGGACATTGCCCCAGCATGTCTTCAGAATCCACTCTGCAGAACTGGAGGATCATCTAGAGCACATCTAGGGATGGCGGGTGAAGAGACAGAGGGCTTCCCCTTGCACAACATTAGTTTCTACACCAAGGATTGACCCCAGGACCTTTGGCATACCTGCTATGTGTTTTACTACAACTACAGTGACTCATACAAGGAGTTGTGTGATCCCTCTTTCATTTGCTACAAACACATCTGCACAATCTACCTGAACAGATGAAACAGTGGGCCAGAAAAAGTACATACAGCACTGGAGATGAAGCTTCTTTTGATCTACCAAATTTAGGTTCTCTCCTAAACATGAATATTTTTAGCCTCACTTTAGTCAATGCAGCCAGAATTGCACCAAATCAAGAAGTCTTCCTAGGTATCCCAAACCAGGGTTCAGAGAGGCAGTTGAGCACCATCTGCATCTTGCTTTCCTTTTAATAGGAAATAAATTGCATGTCTGCTTTTATTTTACTCTCTTTTCAGTTCCCAGCTCAGAGGAGTCAAAACTAAGATTATGTTTTCAGTGGCCCCTTTTCACACCTTCAGTTGCTTCATTCTGCTCTTTTCACATGTGTATCTTATTTTCATTAACTTCCATGTTTGTTTGTGCTGACTGCTGTTTCCCTTTAAACAGAAACAAATGGTTTGTTGCGCTCTCTGGGAGGGTGTGTGTCCCATTGAGTTAATTATGGAGCTTTGAAAGAATGTATTTCTCCTCTGCTCATTTGCTTTTTATTTATTTATGCATGCATAGTATAAATAAAATGAATACACACATTCATTCTATGGCTCCATCACTGAGAATGGCACTTCATACAGTGCAAGAAGGTGGGTCTCTGCCCTGAGGAAGTTGCAAGCTAAATCGTACACGGGGACCACTTCCAAGGAAGGGGAGTGACGGGGAGGCAGGCACAAACTCAAGGAAGCAAACTGCTGATGCTTCAAGTCGCATGTCTTTTGGCCCTTGGGCAAAATACTGTTTTGTCTCCTTCAGTCTCCTGTATACAGCTAAGCGTAGCAAAGATGCGAACAGGCTCACTGCCTCCGATGCGCTCAGATCCACTGTTCTTGCAGGGCCTCCCTGTAGCATGTGTACTCCACGCCTGCTTTGCTAAAAGACGCACATTCGAAGATGTTAACTTTTTGCAAGGCTCTCTGTCCAAGTCCCATTTTAAGGTCAAAACGAAAATCCCTCCAAGAAGGAATGCCAGGCCTTGCAGCTGCCCATGAGCAGCGTTTGGACAGCTGATCAAGCACAGCATACAGACTATCTGGTCATAGTCTTTCCTGCTATGGTGAAATGGACTGTCTTTCTCTTTAAAGTATAGGCATATGTCTACATTTGCATCCATCCATACAAACATTCATATGCAAATTGATGTCAACCTTTTTACTCATCATTGGTTATACAATTTCTCTTTTGGGGCAATTCAAAAGTGGCTACCGTCTTACAATTTAATACTTCCTCCTTCCATGTGCATTCAGGATTTATCACCACGCCAGTCTCACTGCATCTGCAGTGACTAAATTCCATTACAAAGTGAGCAGGGTGAATACACACTCACACACACTCACAGAGCGATGATGATAATGTTGCAGTCTCTCGCTCTCTTTTCCCCGACATTTTTACATGGCAGATATATGTGCATTCATGTGAGCTTAAAATATGTTAGCCTCCATAAAAGAAGGCCAACATCAACATTTCTTAGGTTGTCAGCATACAATTAAAAAGTCAACAAGCCTGCCTCTTCCCCCAGTGACAACGAAAATGATGTTTGAGACAACCCCAATGGAGAAAACATTCACTCTGCTGCCTGATAGGCGGTGTGGCTTGCAGATTAGTTTTTATGACAACCTGCATAAGCAGCCAGCCAGAGGCATGCAGATGGACAGAAAACGGCCGGTGTGCCTGGCTGCTTGCCATTTTTTATCTCGTGCCTGATGGTGCTTAATCAAATTCCTATGTGGGGTCTTTATCTCACACCAATGTGTGCATGTAGCTTGTCGCTTGTTATTTGGATCACGTCTCTTCATGCCTAGGAACCATTCGAAAGCAATCACATTCATCGCTATTTATATTTCTCTTCCTGTGAAAAGCAGGGTTTGTATCCTCCCCTCCTCTGCCTCCAGCTCTGGAAATCACCCCCCACCTCTGTGTGTGTGTGTGTGTGTGTGTGTGTGTGTGTGTGTGTGAGAGAGAGAGAGAGAGAGAGAGAGAGAGAGAGATTATTGGCCCTCAGTTGAACTCTCACACTGAACAAGCCCTACTTTCTCCCCCCATTGCCACTGGAAGATTCATTTTTCAGCAGAAAGGAAAAAGGAAAAAAGTTTCCTGTTTATGAAAACTAAATGTGTGTGTGTGTGTGTCTGTACACAGCTGAGCTACATAAGAGACTGAATGTTTTAAGAGAGAAGATATATACACATACACACACGCACATATATGGCCGCCACCATTAGCAGATCTGTTCCTGGGCTACAAAAGCAAATGGATAGAGATGCAGGTGGTTAACCATTTCTGACACTTGGAGGAAATCATCTTCTCTTCTTGGTGGCGGTGGGAGTGTCATCCTTGCTAGCTAGTCGCTCCTGCACTGGTCACATCAGGAGGATGTATACTATAGATGGCGTGCTTCTCTCCTGGTAACTGCCAATGAATTTAGTTTTACAAGGATATTACTCAGATCTGTGTTTATAGCAGCACTGGAGCCCCAAGCCATGTCAGTTATAATTTGGGCCTGTCACACAAACATGCTTATCCCCCCGCCCCCCGCCCTGGCCCCCGAAAACTTTTATTGCCCAGCTCCAGTCTGACCTCGGTCATGATTGCAAAGGTTACGCATCAAGGTCAGCAGCCACTGACTCACAATTACTCGCTGTGCCAAGCAGACATTGGCCACATATGTTTTTCATGTTCCTTGAAAAACTACACAAAGCAGCACAGTGGGACAAATCCTGTGCATGAAGCTTCTTGAGCATAATCCAGTCCAGAAACCATTCCGAATTACTAAAGGGTTATACCTTCATTCAAATGAATAAAACGTTTGAAAAACCTACCTGGAAAATGGCCTTCACCAAAATAGTTTACAGCCCATGATGCTGCCTAGAAATGGGTGAGAAATTTGTTCCTCTTAAAAGCCAGTACAGAAATGGATACCAGTCAGACGTGTACATTTCAGAGCTTGCGCTGGGTTCTGTGAAGGGAAAATGAATGCTTTCAACACATGTGCACAGTCAACCCATTCACAAAACTGTGTACATTTCTAAAAGGTGCACAAACATGCTTTAGTGCCTCCTTTTGAAACGCATTCATAACCATACAGATTTTTATCCAGAAAAAAAATGCTCTCTACTATCATGGAACAGTTGAAAGTGTGAAAAGAGGGTAATTTACAGAATCAACCCTAATGCTACCCATTTCCCTGTCATTTTAAGATGCTCACTGCTAATGAATCGGAGCTGGCACTACATCAGATTTCACTGAAATACAGTATAGAAGGGTGAAGCCTGCATGATGGCGGAAGCAACCAGAGAAGCAGTGAAGCAGCCCAGTGGGACTCCAAGCACTAAAGGCTCCAGGAAAAGGCTAACAGCTACAAGTCATAATAGTTGCTTTGCTGCTCTTCCCAATTAAGGTATGGAAAAGGAGAAGTGCTCAAGTCTGGCCAGTACACATTTGCTTTCCATTCATAAATGCAAAACTGCTCCCTACTGAGACTTTTAATATTGTCTCTCAAGGCCCCGAACGCATCATAGCTTACCTACATGATTTGTTTCAGTTTATTCTCTTTTAGGGAAAGAGGGAAAGCAGAAAGAATAATGGGCTGGACTCAAGCTTAGTCATGCTTAAAGCAGATCCCTTGACTAATTTAAGTCCTATTGTTTTCAGTGGGTCTGCCCTAAGCCAGACTGAGTTTGGATCCAACCTGATATATTTGGAGTAAACTTCAAATGACTTGCATCATTAACAGGATCCTACAAGATTATATGCATTTATGCGAGTCTTCATAAGCAGTGGCTGCTATTTTTTAAATTCTAAAAGATGTTTTGCCTGAGTAGATCCTTGAAAACTCAGTTCAAACAAACAACCCCCCGAAAGCCAAATTTGGTTGCAACTTTCGTTTTAGATGTAGAACTTTATATTTCAACAAGTAGAGATAAAGTGGAGGAAAAAACCCCTTTCATTAAGATGTTCTTCCTAACACACATTATAGTGGGCCTTCCTAATATCCATGGAAATGAAACACAAGCAGTGGCCACTCATCTATAGCAGGCCCAAAATAATGTAGCAGACATGGAATTTGTTAGCAATGCCTATGATAAAAGTGTTCCATGCTATGGAAAGCAGAGCGGCTGCAATCTGCTCAACCCCTTCCACTCTTTCCAGTAGCGGTAGCCTCTCAATAAATAGCCAAGGGGAACAGGAGCTTAGAATTCCACTCAGATGGGGGGAATCTTTTTTCTTTTTCTTCTTCTTCTTTGCAAAGACAGATGATGTTCCTACTTCTTCAAATCTAGCATAGTTCTAAAATAGACCATTTCTTGGCTGCTGCTCAACCTCTTTAATGAAGGCAGGAGAATGTGAGTGCAGCCACATGGCAGCCTGCAACTGAGAGGAGCTACATTTTTGGCACAGGGAGGCAAGTGACTTGGAAAACTTCACAAGTCAGCATGAACCTCAGCTTTTGTCCCAGACCAAATCCCAAGACTTTCTTTAAATATTCAGGAATGCATAGCAAGAGGGGGGTATCTAGTAATCCCTGATCTTGTCCCGTTTGCATGTAGTCGAGTATATTAGGAATTTGGTCTTCTTTAACAACGCAGAGACATCAAAAGCCGGGTTGAGATAGAAGGCAACAATTCCCCAGAGAGAATTTCAACCTGGCTTTTGTCCAACTTTCAGCCAGCAGATCAGGGCTTGTACAACCCAGTGACAGCTGCTATTCTGAAAAGCTGGACTAAATGGAAAAAAAATCTCCTTTAACATCCTTTGCACATCTTTATGCCTCTGTGTTATAAAGAAACGGTTAAATTTATCAGAAATTTCTTTTTTAAGTGCCAAAATTAAGAGTATTAAGGCTCAGTCCTCTGCATGTGGAAAAAAAGTCTCCTATCGCCCAACAATCCCCAGGCAGCACGACTCTGGGGAATGCTGGAAAATACTTGTGGGAATGTCTTTCTTCTAAGGATTGTGCCCATACAGTGCTGGGCCCACCAAAGTAACTAGTAACCAAATAATATTACAAGATCATTAAGCAGGAATGAAATTGCAGGAAAGGCATATTTTGAACCAAACCAACCCTATTATCGACTTTAGCTTTGGGCTCATCTTTCTTTCCTGTGCAAAAGGTGAGAAAGCTTTCACTTACTTCAACATGGCGCAATATCACTGTATCAGCAACTGGATTTTATCTGGATATATGACCCTTAAACTGTGAATGTACAGTGGGGTGCAGCCCATGCATGCATCTCCAGCATTTGCAGAGAGCCAGTGTGGCGCAGTGGTTCAGAGTGTGAGAATGAGACTCAGGCAGTCTGGGTTCTAGTCCCTGCTCAGCCATGGAGCCGACTGGGTGGCTCTGGACCAGTCACAGGCTCTCAGTCCAGCCTAATCCACAGGGTTGTTGTTGTGGAGATAAGACTGTGAGTAGGAGCACTAGAATGATGCAGTCTACCTTGAGTTCCTGCAAGGAAAAGGGCAGGATATATATCTAATAAATAGATAAGTTTATATGTTGCCATATGTGAATTGGGCAGTAAACATGTATATTTCCAGGAGAGTGATTTCCTGTTGTATGTTTCATGTCACACACCTTGCCGTGGATGTACACACATTCTGTACCTTTGATTAAGAGTTAAGGTGGTGATTTCTTCTAAGATTTGGCAATCTTATCTTGTTTCCCTCTAGCCCTCTGCAATGCGGCTCTTTTGATAGCCAGTGTCAATCGAGAGGTTTCAGGGTCAGGGGAGACACGGAGGTAAGAATTCAGAGCTCCGTTTACTCATGAAGCTCCCTAAAAGGAGTTAGAATAGTTACTCTCCTTAGCCTAACCCACCTCAAAGGACTGTTGTAATGTGGGCCATGCCCATGTACATTTATTTATGTATTTATTTATTTGGCCTGGATGAAGTGGTGGATTAGGTAGATGTGATCCAATTTTTTAAAAATATCTTGCACACATCAGAACTATCTTGGACTCTCACTTTCTGATAAATTATATGTGGCCACACTAGGATGAGAAGGTAGATTTTTTGGGATAGTTGTGCAGCACCATGTTGCAGGAAACAACATCCATATCCCCTTTTCAGAATATATGTTATTAGATTAGAAATGTATGAATCAGCAAAGCCAAGCTCTTTGAAATTCTCAAAATCCATCTCACAGCTCCTTACAATTTAAATATATATCAGATTACAAGCTTTGAGTTTTGGGGTTTTTGTTTTGTTAGGCATGGAAATCCATTTTCCAAATGTGGATGTCAATTGTGCACATCTGTGAAATGTACATTTTTTTCCCATTGACTAGTGCATGTTTGTGTGCATTTTCCAAAGCTTTTTCCATGCACATGTTTCCAAACTATTCGAAAACTATTCCAAAACATTGGAATAGTTCAGTTCTATTGAACGCATTTATTTTGGTCCGTACATGACATTGCAATGGGAAGAATAGATGGCAAAAGAAGAAGGGGACGGCAGAGGATGAGGTGGCTAGATGGAGTCACTGAAGCAGTTGGTGTGAGCTTGGGTGGACTCCGGGAGATGGTGGAGGACAGGAGGGCCTGGAGGAATGTTGTCCATGGGGTCGTGATGGGTCGGACAAGACTTCGCAACTAACAACAACAACAACAATGACATTGCAATCTTCAAAATGTACAGATTTAGGCCACAGACTGAGTCCTTGTTCAGTCCAGAGGATGTGAACTGATAAAAAGCCTCATCAAAAGCAAATTGAAATTAATTTCTCAGACATCTTAATGTTGGACCCAAGATTATCCTTCTGTAAATAGGAAACCTCCTTCCATCCATGGAAAGGAGCAGGGTTCTTTGATCCAGGGGTTCTTTGATCTAGCAGAGAACCCCTACCTCTGGGACCCTGGGAAGTCATTTTTGCTGATATCCACTTCTCCCCACAGCTTCCCAGGCCTTCCAGAAACCCACTGCAGAGCGTTCCTCAACCCTATGGAACAGGTATTCAGAATGCAAAATGAATCAGCACACGTTTCCTCTTGTCTTTCTACAAAACCATGAGGGTATAATACAATTGTACAATTGATATGGATTACCAGCATTCTAGACTGATTTTGACTTTATTTATTTATTTATTGATTGATTTATATCCTGCCTTTTTCCTACAAAGGGCTCAAGGCAGCTTACATCATTCTCCTCCTCCATCTTATCCCCACAACAACCACCCTGCGAGGTAGGTTGGGCTGAGAGTCTGCAACTGGCCCAAAGTCACCCAGTTGGCTCCATGGCTGAGCGGGGACTCGAACAGATCGTCTGAGTCCCAGTCCCACGCTCTTAACCACTACGCCACACTGCACTTTTCTATCCCATCCCCTACAGAATATCTCAGGACAGCTTACAATAAGTTAGAAAAATACTTCTCTGTATGTGCTTGGACAGGCACACATAAAGTTTGGATGAATCTGACACCTTTATTTCCTCCTAAGATGTGAACATTTTAACCTCATTCTCCCCCGAATATGAAGAACTTTATGAAGCTTGCTAAATTCTTTATAAAACCCAAGTGAATCAAAATTCTCATCTACCTACATCAGCCAAATTCAATAGGTGCAACAATGTATTCCTGGCATGGAAAAGAACATAATGCATTTGCTTGCTATATAGCTGTCACAGATAAGGACCCTGTTAGAAAAAAGTGAGAACCCTAATTCAGCACTAACACAGCAATTCCAACCCAGACTTTGGAAAGCAAACTAATCAAAGCCCTAGGCCTACATGAATAAATCCGACAGTTTCCATTTCTCCCAGGTATTATTTAAAAAACAAACAAAAATCTCAAATTCTTGTTGCTCAGAGATGGAAAACTTCGCAGCTTTTGCCAAATTCTTATAAAAATCAGTCGGAAATGACATTCTCACCCATTCCTGGTATGTACACATGTGTGGGGTTCTTTTTTTGCTATTATTTAACTGGTACAAAAGAAAAAGGAAAGATGCTTGCATGAATGTTTCATATCATACCCAAAATAGTATTCCCTTTTTTTTTTTTTTTTTGCCCTGAGTATCTGCATCACATCCCACTCTCTTTTGCAACAACTTCAAATCTAAAATTATTCTTTTGGCTCATTCTATTCATGCTTTTCCACCTCCTTCACACTGCTAGACACAGGAAAAAGCTCCCTCTTTCGGGCTTGCTATTTCAGCATGCTATGAACTGTTTGTTCACTTAATGCAAAAAAAAAAAAAACCTCTATCTATTTTCCTCTTTCAAATGTTAACATCTATTTCTGTTACATAAATGTGGTTTTAAACAGAAATCCAAAGTACTTAACGTAAGTCAAGCAAAGCAGGAAACAATATATCATCATAAAATATTAATACTGACTAAATAAATTTAAGAGTTAGATCAAACAACTACACTAATTGGAAAGTTCTTTCTTCTTGCGTAAACAAGGGATATTTAATAAGTAAGGAATCAGATATCTCTGCTACAGGATCCAGTGAGGCTAAACTGATTTTACCCAGGCCGAGGATCTGCCCCTCAAATAATTTGTTCCACCAAGTAACACAATGGGCCTGCCTTTGATCTCTGCTATAAATCAAACTTACTAAAGTAAAAGGGGGAGATTGTTTAAAAAGATGTGATGTAAATTTAGAAGAAAATCAAAACCACAGGGAGAAGCTTACAAAATCAAGGCAGATCATTCTTGTTAACGGGCAGCTATGGAGTTGCGATCATTTTAAAAGTTAATGTTTTTATAAGATTAATAAAAATATACACACTACACACACACACACATAGATGGTGTGGTGCTGTGGTTAGAGCATTGAACTGGGACCCAGAAGGACTGGCTCCAATCCCCACTTGGCTGTGAAGTTTACTGGGTGACTTTGGCCAGTGACTCACTCTCAGTTCAATCTACCTCACAGGGCTGTTGTGGGGATAACATGGAGAGCAGGGTTCTCTGCAAGAAAAAAAGGCAGGAGATATTATATATATTACAGCAAGTGCCTCAAAAAGTTTGCAATCCTTGAAAGTCAGCTTTTGCCGGACAAAAAGGAACAGGAGCCTGCATTATGTCTGAGTTGGCTGGAGGCCATGTGAATAATTCACTCAAACTCAGTTTCAGCCTGAAGCGAGTCAAAATCTATTCAAATGGATTGAATCAAGTGTGACTGATTCAAGAGTCGACTGGATCTCCCAAAAGCTGCGACAATGGCCAGACTGAACAGCCCCAGGTCAGGAATACTGCAGGGACGATGGGACATTGCCACACACGTTATGGGGACCACCATTCCTTGGGGTTTCCTCAGGAGCTTTTAGAACTGTGCAGTGGGATGCAATCCTTATTTAATAGTGGGATGTGATCTTCATTTGTGTGCAACACACCTGTGAATTGTCCTTATGTTGCTTAGGATCGCTCTTAATGATACTATGCACATTTACCTAGAGGCATAATATTGCTCATTGTAGGATGTACCTCTTTAAGGTTCCCCCTCAACACTCTGGATGGCCACATGCTACACACTGCCCTAACCTCTCTTCCTCATTTACCCTCCAACAGGACTATTTATTTATTAAAACTATTTATTAAAACACTAGATACGTCCTTACATCTTTGCTGCATTTTCTTCACTTGTGTGTTAGCTGTGGCTCGCTCCTTGTCCCCTGCCACCCTCTCGCTGATGATGTCTTCATCCACTGAGCTATCACACAGATGGGCCCATTCACAATTTGCTGCACCCCCCATGGGACGTCACGCCTGCCAGCAGCCACTGGGAATATTCAAGCCATGCCAGTGGGCAACCCAGCCTCTCCTGACATTAAAGCAGGTGCAGGCTGGGTTATTTCTCTGCTTAGCACCAGACCTCCGAAACAACCTATGCAATGATTGTGCAAACCAGGAGACTGTCCAGGGAAAGACGGTGAACACCAAGGCAGGGAAGCAGGAATCAGTTGCACGACAGAGCTGTTGCGATTTGGGAATGAAATCTCTCATCTCAGCCAACTGGCCACACGCTGAAGTTCTGCAGTCAGTAAAAGGAGAGGAGGTTGATTTGGTGAAGGATCAGAGGATTGCCTTGGCAGGGCGCATTGCTTGGCCCTTTCGTGAAGGGGTGTCCCCCCACCACAGCTGCGGCTGTGTGCAGAGGTGGCCCCAGCACCAGCAGGGACATGTGTGGAGGGGGTCCAGAAAGGATCTTGTAAATGGACACAAGCAAAATTAAGCACAGGACCCCACGAGGCCAGGAGGAAATCTCTCCTCGAGAAGTGCAGAAAGGTAAGTTTCAAACCCACAGATTTGGACCCTGATATAGCCAGATCTATTGAAATCAATGGGACTTAAGCTAATTGGAATTTATTTACATTTTTTTAGTTAGGGTTAGGGTCAGTAGGTCCACACCAATTACAATGAACTCTCCATCCAAGCCCATTTGGGAAGCTGTTGCTGCTGTGTTCATCTTCTCGCAGCTTTCTGTCTTGCATTCCCTGCCCTTCCGCTCTAGCTGTCTTCCACAGAGCTCCATGTGGTCCCTGACTGCATTTTATCTTGACAACAAACTGATGAGGCAGGTCGGAATATAAGGAGTTCTGTGCCCAAAGCCATCAGGTGAGCCTCATGGCTAGGTGGGAAAGTGGACTTAATCCAGTCCTGGTCCAGCATTCTGGCCAGCTTGCCACAGCAGGATGGAAGTTGGGCAGCCTCTCTGGCTCAAGAGATTTCAAAGGATGTTCCTTGACACAATCTTTAAAAAACCCTCATTTATATTGCAGGCAGATGGTGCTGCTGGCACTCCTCTGGAAAGATCCATTAGGGCAACGTTCCTGAACCCAAAGCATTTCTGATGAGTTGATTTCCAGCAGACCCCAAAGCCGGCTGGACTGTCTGGGACAGGTGCTCTGTTCTTGGCAGAACACGTGTGTACATTGGGCAACACATTCTCTGACATTTGTAAAGCACAAGAAAAACACACAGATACAATCAGAGGAAAGCCAGAGTAAGCTAATAGTACTGCGGATATGCAGCAGGGAGTACAAGGGAATTCCTGAGTTACGAACATTCAAGTTATGAACAACCTGTACTTACAACTGAACTTCTATAAAGCCTATTAAATTTCTAAAAATTACTGTGGAAAATTGTCATCACCATAGAGAGAGGAAGTGAAAGGGGAGAGAGGAAGTCCTCCAAAGCATCATCATAGAGGGAGAAAGCAAAAAGGGGAGAGGGGAAGTCCTCCAAAGCATAACTTCCTGCCCCGCCCACCTGGAGAAGGAAATCTCCCTGGCATCTCCTTGCTGTAAAGAGGAGACCCTGGTGAGCTGGGTGGGGGTAGAGATGTTTTCACCTTTTCCACTTTCATGTGGGTCCTGCGCCCTTAACTTCCATGAATTTAGAGGGCCGACAATGCATGGTCCAACTTATATACAGATTCAATTTAAAGACGAATTTGTGTTTTCTCAAGAACAGAACTCATGTATAACCTGGAGACTGATTGTATACTCAAAAGTACACGTAATGTACAAGCACACATCTTGAATTTGCACACGCTTCCCTCTTTAGCACAACAGTTCCATGAATAAGATGCAATATTACCCCTTTTGTTCGCAATTATGAAAATTTAATCCAGCAATAGGGGACCCAGCTTACTGACACTAATGGGTTAATAATTTGAACTTTATGCAATGTCACAGAAAGTCCAGGCAATGGGGAGAGAGATTTATTTAATATTATTCAGTAAAAGGAGGTTTGACTAAAGAATTCAGGGGATTAGCTATTCCATCGTAACAGTTTCATAAAAGCAAACAAACAAACAAACAAACAAAAATACTCCATGGGAGGTTGTGACCGCTGCTCAGGAAACGGAAATACACTCACGCAGAAAACAGGAACCAGGCAATGAGGGTCAAAGTCTTGCTGTGAACTTGATCTAATGCACTTCCAAATATTTCATTTAGTGTGTGTGCATATACATCCATATCTTAGAATAAACAAAATAATTTATTCCAAGATATAAGAAATGACTATTAGGATTATTTAATTTAGCATGTTCGGATCCTGCAGTCAGGATTATCTGACAGGGTAATGGAAGTTCACTGGGCCAAATCAATCATCTCTGTAGCTCCCAGAAAGATGATTTAGGGATTTAAATTGGCCCAGAATATTTTAATAGCCTGGTTATGCTGAAGCATACCAAAGTCGCTGCTAATTAATCAACCAGATTTACTCCCAGCATAATATTAAGGAGGGTGTTTTGCCCATTTCATTTCAGTTATGTCTGCAATTTTTATTTCCAAGGAAAACAACTTCTCTGTTTTTCTTAAAATGTTTGCACCCCTACATTCTGCTGATGTACTTTAATTAATCCATAGATGGTAGACTATAGATTCCAACTTGAACTACAAAGCGTCTTATGGGGAGAATAGCTTTCCTGTCTAATGGCATGGAAATGTGAGCTGCCTGAAGTCTAAGGGTAGACTTAGATAATCTTAACTGAGTAATCATAAACTAATCTATGATTATAGACCTGCTCCTGTAGCATAAATATTATATTGTATTAGAATAAAAAGGAGGCACACAAATTTCCATAACCTGAATTCATTCACCCACTTCTAAGAATCATATCCCTCCATAACACCCTCCATAAAATCATGCTTATACCTACTTCATGGAAGCAATTGCAAGAACCATCTGTAAATAAAAAAATAAAGTGTGAACACATGTATGAATAATATTTCTTAATGACTCCAGAAAAAGCCATGACTTCTCTGCAGATCCCAGAAAATACAGTGACATAACGCTGAAGACAATAGCTGGCATTTCTTCTAACACAGCAACAAGCAATCCAACATTTTCCTTCTAAAACATTCATATCTAAATGAGTCCACATTTTAGTATATTTTTAGGGGTGCTGCTCCTTTAAGTCCAACCTGTGACAGAATGCTGTTTAATTTACACCTGCTACGTGCTAAGAGTATAAAAAGGATCTATCAAACATATTGCTCTATCGGTTTGACAGTGGTGGGGGTGCTTTTTTGCTAGAGAAATGCTACTGAACCAGTAACAATCCTTATTCCTACTTTTTCAGGGATCATAAAGAGCTTGCTGCAGGAGAGTTTAGGTGACTGTTACGGGCTACGTTTATGCTGAATATAATAAACAAACATTCCAGGTTTTGTAATAACATTATGCCCCCTTAGGAGCATTTCCCCTCTGCCCCCCGCCCCTTGTTTTGTGGGTGTGTATATACTGAAGCACAGTAGTATGTTCCCAGAATGATAATAATCTATTTCTCTCCTCACAATACTGAGCTGCTGGTGACCCCAGCTGACCCAATTGAAATTGATTTTGTTGTTGAACTCCTTGCTGGTGCAAATTAATCTTAGATCCATACAAGATCAGGGAAGCAAGACACAGAGTACAAAGACCTCAAGAGCCAAAGGGAGGGGGGTGGAATTAGTTCTGGAGAAGGTATTTTAACTTTGGGAAGATAAATGGTTACAATGACTTGCTTTGATAGAACATGTGTAGTAAAGGAGGAGAGAATGACAAGAGCTGAGAGAGGGAAAGAGAGAGGGGGGAAGAGAGAGAGAGAGAGAGAGAAGAAAGAAAAGCTGTAATTTAATAGCCTAATTTCCTGCCTGGCCCCTTAGAAATATCCATCTAGTTCTGACAGCTGATGAAAATGCACCACAGTTTCATTTGCTTGCTAGTCTGGGACAAGTTCAGTCCTATCTCTCCCCACAGGCTTTCCCCCTTGGGCAACATCGGCTGCAGCAGAGAGATGCCGTCTCTGGTTTCCATCCTTGCTCGTTCTCAGCTCACCAGTGCCTGCTATTTGTTTTCTAAATGGTATACATATCACCCCAGTGCCTCAATTTATTATTTATCCTTCTATTTTCCAGTGTGGCATCTGGCCTTCTCATCTGGAAGCCTGATTGTCAGGCCATCTTCAGAAACAAGGGCCGAAAGGCAAATAGATAAATAAATAAATGGGAATAGCTCAGCTTCTTTAAAATGCCTCCTTTCACTCCCAGTCAAGGAGGGTTCCTCAATCGCTACCCTCATGAGGGATGGGTGAATCAGCCTCTTTCCTCACTAGTCACATATGTTCACCCATCAGGCTGTTCCGTCACATCCCTTTACTAATCAGTGATTTTTTTTAAAAATGAAACTACACATTTTATCTTAAAATAGATTTTCTTTCAAAATGTGCTCAACAGCACAATTTTATGCATGTTTAGACACAAAAGTTATAAACTCCCAGCATTTCCCAGCCAGAGCATCCTAAATGTTTTCTTCATCTTTTTTCTCCTTTTAACATAGACATTTAAAAATACTTTTTTGATCTTGGAAAGCTGAGCATTCAATTGCAATATTCCTGAAATAGGAAAGCCAGTGGATAACTAAGTCCTAAGCCACATATTACTCCAGTAAGAATGGACCAGGTCAGTCAATTCACCATGTTTGAATTCCTTCTGCATCCAGGATGCTAGCCGTGTTTCTACATGATAAACAGGAGCGCTGAATGTATTTTGTTCATTATCAACAAACTGTCTTTATGCAATGCTTTAATTAATTGTTTTTTTCTACTAACATTTGAAGCAATAACCAACCATTGCACAAAATTACAAATTTCAGAATAATATATAAAACTGGAGTGAAAATACTGGAGAATCAACTGGAAAACACCAGCAGTACTCAGATAGATGAGATTTTGTAAACTCACCTAAGAGCTAGAACCATGAAACCATTAAAGTGCTGTAATGTAAATAGGCAAGTAAAGAAACTGCATGGAGAAAGGCTAATGTAACACCAATTTTTAAAAAGGGATCCAAGGGAGATCCAGGGAATTACAAGCTAGTTAGTTTAACACCTGTTCTGTGTAATTTGCTTGAACTGTTATTAAAGATAGAATCAGTAAACACATAGATGGACAAGCCTGGCTGAAAAAGAATCAACATGGTGTCCATAAGGGTACGTCCTCTTTCACTAACCTCTAGTGAAAGAGTGTTGATGACCATGCAGACAGGAACAATCCAGTAGTACTTGGACTTCCAAAAAGTTTTTATCAAAGACCCTCAGCAAAGGCTCCTAAGCAACCAAAACAAAAACCCAAAAAACCCAAAAAAAACCAAACCCAGAAGATGGGAATAAATGGCAATTTCTCCCAGTGGAGAGATGCCACCAGTGGAGTCCCACAGGGTTCAGTATTAGGACCAATGCTTTTCAACCTGTTCTTAAATGATCTGGAATTAGGAGTAAGAAGTGAGGTGACCAGGTTTGCTGATGGCACCAAACTATTCAGAATGATCACAACCATAAGGGATTATGAGGAACTCCAAAGAGATCTCACCAAGCAGGGGAATGGGCACCTGAATGGCAAATGCCAAATGCCATTCACTGTAAGCAAGTGCAAAGTAATGCACATTTTATGTACACCAGTTTAAAATACGAAGTCTTTTCTCTCATGAGACTTATGCTCATTCAGTAGCCATCACATCCCCATAAATACCCACATTTCTTTTACCAAGACTATATGCCACTTGGGTGTGGCTAAACTCATTTCTGTGTTGCACCATCAAATCTGGCATGAGATGCTTTGCTGGGTTCTGCCACAGCAATCCAGTCATGCTTAGATTTATGCCCTCGCAGAAGCTGCTGAAGACTGTTTTCCTTGTGGGGGTAATCTATGCTAATGCCATAAATAATAATTTTTAAAAGGTTCCTGTGACCTCTCTTGGCTTGGTGTCCTCCATGTCGTTTGGACTGCAGATCCCATCAGCCCCTGCCAGCATGATTAACACTCAGGCAAGCCTGGGCTCATGTCCTCTTTTACCTCCTGGCTGGCCATCGCAAATAGTGCCAGTCTTATAACAACTCCCTTTCATAATGCCCTAACCCATGGAACTAATCAGAGCTTACGACGTACTGCGTTATGCAAAACCTGCCTGAAATTGAGCCCCTTTGGACTACCAGAGGATACTACTGGTCATGTGAGCCAATTCTTGTTTTTCGTAATGTAAATGTAATTGACTATAAATATGACTTGACAACTTTGACTACAAAGGGAGCCATGCGGGCAGGGGCAGCGGGAAAAGGCACAAGACCGTCCTGAACCATAAGAATGGTTGCCCATCACTAGTTTACACCTGGGTGGCAGGCTAAACAAGGATTTCTAAATGTGCAGCGGTGCATATAAACTAGCACATGCTCATTTTATGGAAATCACTGCCTTCTTTTCCTACTCTGCATTTCCTCTCTGTGCATATTCCAGCAGCTGGATGCCCCTAGAGACAAGGGTGCAGGGGTGTAGCTCCTGAAAGCAGCTCCTGGTTCCCACAGGCATTTCAGTATTGTGCCTGCTTTATGGAGTGAGCTAGTGAGGGGTTCTGGTTAGAGCTGAGGACTGGGTGGGGACCCAGGAGGTTTGGGTTCAGTCTGCCCCTCAGCCGTGTAGCTCCCTGGGCCCATCTTTGGACTTCGGGCCCATCACTCACTCTCAGCCCAGCCTACCACACAGGGTTGTTGTAAGGACAAAATGGAGCTATGTAAACTGCCTTGGATTACCCACAAGAGGAAAAAAGCCAAGCTATAAATACATCCACAACTACAACACAAGAAAGAGAGGGGGGTGGTACTACATGGAAGCCACAATGTTTAAATTAGCCTTTAAGATGCTCCTGCTCTAACATTTTCAATCATGAATTATTCTTCATGGGCAAGAGGAAATTTCTGCCTTTCAGAATATCACAAGGAACAGCATTCCTGGAGGGAAGCTGCAGACAGCTCAGCCAGATTCCTATCAGGCATGGTAGGGTTGCTCACAGCTCTACAATTCCACGAACTGTTCCATTGTATTCTTTTTATTATGATTTTATGCTTCAAAACTGCCTGTCAACTGTCTTACATAAACCAAAGCATTATTTCCTAAGCAACAACTCAAGTTAAAATGACTAAGTAAATACTGAGCTCGACACGCTAACCCAGATTCTTCTGGTCAGCTAAGATATTTATTGAGAGGTTATAACAGTGGACAGATTATGAGGTGCAGTCGCATCCAAGTTAAACATTACTAATTAACCAAGTTTGAGAAGGTGTAAAAGATATAGCAGGGTATGAAACAGAGACACCTCCAAAGCTTATACTTTGAGATTATCTTAAAGGTAGTCAACTTCGAAGATTTAGGAATAAGTATATGTTAATTGACAGTGATAAGCCAAGCAATTGCTTCTAGCTGAAAATCCTTACATTACTTCTTGATTTTGAGTTAGTAGCACTGTATTTGGTCTACAGTACACTTAACTAAACCGACATTTGATCAGTAAAGAATGACACACCAAGTATAGAAAAATGGACTTTCTTCAATTATTGGAATATTTTCAAGACAACATACAACCATATGCATTATTCAGTTCTTTTAGCTTGCATGATATGTGTTTACATTAATATATTTTGAATGCATTTCTTCTTTTTTCTGTAATCACTTATTTAAAAAAACGAAGCAACCAAATGGATCTCAATGGCAGCAATTCAACCTAGCCTACCTCACAGGGTTGTTGCTGCATGAATAAAATGGAGGAGGATTTTGTAAACCACCTTGGGTTCCTTGCAGGGAAAAAAGTGGGATATAGCTATAATATAATATCAATCCTAAGATACACATACTTTAAAAAATGAAATAATTTGTTGCACTGGAAAGCACAACTTCGCCCAGGAGTTCCTGCCCTGAAATTCTTACAGATCTCCTGCAGGGGAGAACTTAGGTAATGCAACATTTGTACCTGCTGGATATCTCATATGTCATTTCTTGATTTGGTGAGCTATTTGGAGGAAAGATTGGGATCCAGATCTTGCCTGGGAAGTCCTACTGTGTTATCACTAACCACATTAGAAACACGAAACAAATACATTGCCGAGAGCACCGCCATCCTGTTCTTTGAAACAGGCTAGCTAGTCTAAGCCAAGGCAGCTGTTATGCTGCTGCACTATTACACTTTACCGAAGCGTTTTAGAGGAAACACATACAGGGAGTAAATAGCAGCCTTGGCTTCACCAGCCTTTGCTGTTCCCCTTCAGTTGTTCAACTTTTAGATGCCTTATTTTTAATTGGGTTTGTTGCCCTTTTTGCCACTGTGATGCACAACTTACATGCATGGTGCTACAAGGGCCTCATCGACTCCTTCCATCCCTGCTCTTCTGTGATAAACGTGTACACTCAGCTGACTAGAGCGGTGCCCATGCACACTCTATAAACTGCGTGCACTATGTGTCCAAGCTCCTGTGTAGGCAGTTGAGTAGCTAGAGCAGGACAGGTGCTCCCCAAGCCTGGCAGCCCAGGCAGTTGCGTGGGCCATCTGCCTCCTGGAAGGGTCCAGGTAAGCGTCTGGGGAGCTGGGCAGGGAAGGACATGATATAGGGAAGGCAGAGAAGTAAGGTCCCTCTTGCAGAAGGCACGCGATGATTCCTCAAGATGGTCTACTCCTCTGTCAACTCACCAGTTCTACACTGCAGGTGACTCTATATAAAAAAGCAAAGGGAGCTGCCATTGCCCATAAGAAAAATGCCAAAATGCATGTGAATATAATATATTAATTAGGTCAGCAAAAATGTGTGTGAACATCAGAAAGGCAGTGTGGAAAGCAGATGGGAATGAGGCAGTGGGGCGGGGGGTGAAAGGCTGACCTGATGCTGAAGCCACGGTGTCTGTAAGGTTACAATTTTATGATGGGGAGGGCAGGAAGGAGCCGCAGACACTCAAGTGAGACCATTGCGAGGGGTTCAGGTACGACCTGGACGTTGTCACTAAGGCTGCTGCAAGCAAGGCTAGTGTGCCACCTTTACCCACTAAACATACTGAGGTCGGAGGGGCTGTTTGCTCTGTGCGGACAAAATTGCCACAGTTATTATGAGCAGTGAAAAGTATGGCCAAACAATGTACAATTCTGTCTTCCTTTGCTGTTTAATTTGAGCAAACACAAGAGCGGTATATTGAAACTGGCAGTGAATACACACCGAGAAAGATGCCTCCTAGGAATATCAGCACAACTCAGAAATGACTTGGAAGAAGTTAAAGGACATCACAAAGGAAAGGTGAACACATACGGTACGACTTTGCCTGAAATACTTTCCCAGCTGTGATCAATATTTGAACCAAAGACAAATGGTCAGCTTCCCTCCCCTGTATTCCTGGAGGGATAGCGGAGTCAGAGTTTCCAGAAGCAAAGCCCTGGGACTTTTGGATTAGTGGGAACAGTGACATCATCTGCCCCTTCCTTCAGATGTCCCTTCCCCATCTGAACATAACTGGAATCTTCTCAGTAGGTGGAAGCTGGATTTTCCAGCAGCAATATCTAGTTGTGCACTATCCCTACTGTAATGTGATGCATTTGAAGGTTACCTGTAGTAGAAGAGGCGATTAAAACCCATTAGCTTTAACAGAAGATCTCCTCCTGGTAGAAAGGACATCTGCCAGATGTTGGCTCTTGATATGGACCTGCATTTTTAGCAGCCGGCAATTCTGGAGTCTCCTTGGGGGCTGCATGGGTCACATGGCCTTCCAAATGCACCATTCACCTCTGCCGATCTCCTCTGTTCACACCGCCCTCCCCACAAAAACACCCTGCTCGCCTTTCCCGTTACTGAACTGCAAGCAGGGGCGGTGGCAGAAAACAGGGAGGAGGTGTGCTTTCCCATCCCATCCCTCTGCTCTCCCTCTCATCAGCCTCCCATGCTCCCCATCATGGGTCAGAGCCAGATTTGCATTTGCTCAGCTGTGCTCTCAGAAGAGACCTTCCTCTCCCCTTCCTTCCCACAGCAGGTCTCTATCCTGAAAGCCAGGCAACCCTGCTGAATGGGGCCAGCTGAGTGGGGGGATCACAAAAAGCAGGTGGAGGGAACTTTTGAGATCAGAGCTCTTCCTCTAGAGGAAGGATGATTCTGGATTCAGTCCTAAATCAAGCCCAAAAAAACATAGTCCTTCAGACTAGCAGTCTTCCTAAATTCTCTTGCAATTTCCTCTTTTGGGATGATTCAGAAGTGGACACCCTATTCCAGCTGCCTACATTCTCACTGAATCGAACCAATTATGAAGATTATTTTTGCAAACTGTCCGGAGAGTATTTGGCTACTGGGCAGTATAGAAATTAAATAAATGAAATTGCCCAGTAGTAAATTATAGAGCAGATTTGAACTAATTGCTTGCCATGATATGTTAATGAAATAAGACAAATGCTTATTAATTGGCAACGGTTTTCTGATGTATCACTTCCATGAAGTCTAGATTCTTCAGCCTAATAGATTCACTTTCTGTTGGAAATATACAAATTGCTGTTGAGAAGATGTGATTTCACATCTGAAGGCAGCTCCCATAAATCCACAAGTACTAAAGGGATCTTTGTGGTGGTAAGTTCCTAATTACTAATTGTTACAAAATGCTAGCAATCAATATGGTCTTCTCAGTCACTGATTTAACCAGTCAGAATAGGTTACATCTATTTGGTCATGGACTAATCTTAAACAGTAATCAATACTGTAATTACAATATATGAGAAAGTAAAGAGGTAACGGAAATCCTAATAATTTATTTTAGAGCTATTTCTGCCACTCTTGACTACTTAGCTGAAGAATTATGACCCATTTTTCCCACAGAGCTTCACATGAGTTAAAAATTTTTGAAGAAAATTTTGGCGGCACCAAGAAATAGTTTGGGTAAAGGCAAAACAGGTCAATGGAAGACAGTGCCTTTGATTTCAAAACCAAGACATATTGTGCTGTGTGTGCAGGACAGGAGACCACTGTGATTCTGAAGAAACAGTAGTGTATCGCCATTCTAGCTTCAAGTCTGGCCCTTTCTGTATAGCCACTATTGATCTTCACTTCTCCTTTAGGATCTGGGCTTGCTGTCTCTCCCTGTGCTTTGTGTTTCCCTATGAGAAGCATGTTAATTTCATTTGTGGATAATCTTAATCTAAACAAGACCTAGGAAGGTCACCAAGTTTTCTGCTGAGATAAATTTAGGGAGATATTACCCATTGTTTGGATGAGTTTGAAGCAGAGATGGCCTGGGCAGTAACTTGGCCAACTGGAACATTTTATTTCCCACCAGATGGGCCTGAATAAGGCCACCTGCCTGATATGGAAATGTCCAAGATATTGATGCAGTTATCTTTTATTAGTCTTCCCCAATTAGTTATGTGCAATACATATTACTCTTGTCTAGTTTAATGAGATCGGCATTAAGTGCGATACATATTACTCTTGTCTAGTTTTATGAGATGTTTACCATAGTTTAATAGTAAACATCAACAAATCTAACTAAGAATAGGAATCTTTCTAAGAGCAGAACCCCAACCCAGAGACAGCTGCAGAAGTGTTGGGTGCTGGTTAGAAGTCTGTTCTCTGCTATTTCTCTCAGGGGTTCCGGACAGTGGAAGAGACCTGAGCATTGTACTCTGTATCTACTTTGACTTCATCATTTCGTTTCTATAGTTTGCCAGTTCAGCTCTTCACCCTGTACCCAAAAATACACTTATTTCCTCTGGATCAGAGAACCACTGCCACTGTCAGAACATGGTGAGAGCCAGATGTGTCCTCATATATACTAACACCAGTGAATGCAGGAGATACCTCCCGGTTATAACACGGACTGTCCACTGCTCTATGCCCCACCTAACATGGTGCTGTGTAAGTCAGGGGAGATGTTTGGTGTGCCAGCCATAGCTTGCAGATTCTATCATTATCTGCCCCTGTTCATTTATGGCTAAACACAGAGATTGCTGCTTTTAAGAGAATTGACATGATATAAATCAAAGGAGATTCCTATGGATTCCCTTATCCATGGTAGCTTTTCTTGTCAACTTTATCAGAGCTAGCCCATGGTGCTGAGCTCCATCACTAAAATAGGCTCACCACTATGGAGCACCATAGATAATTCCTATAAAGCTGAAAAGGAAAGCAGGGATGGATGATGAACCTCACTGCCATAGTAATCACTAGCATCCCAGGGTATAACGACCACATATTTGCCTTTAGTGTTCCTATCCCTTCCCCACCCACCAACACTGTCTCTTAATCCTGTTATTTTGGACGGAATGGGTTTGGCAATGTTAGGTATAAAACCTGAAAAACCTGTTTACCGGAAGTTATGGTGGAATGGGTGTACACACACATACACGTTCCCTCGTGCCACCTTCAGCATTCTGAGGAGGACCAAGGTATTGTCCATCTGTAGGGGTATGTTAGAGCATGTGTTTCTGGGGTGGAGAATTTGTTGGTCTGTAATGCCCATTATTCCTGGCCATGCTAGGCTGGGGCTGATAGAAGCTGGAGTCTAACTTCTGGAAGAACACTGGTTCCCCAACCCTGATGTGCGTTTTTTGATTTGAGGCATCAGAAGATCAAGAAACTTAGTTTTCAATCCCCTTATCTCCTATGGTTTATTCCACTTCATTTCAGAATCTCTCACCTACATTCAGTTCTCCCATCACTATATTCTTGCAAATTCTTAAATCTATTCTCTGGCTTCCTGCAATGTTTCAAATCATTTTGACCTTTCTTAGAAGCCTCTGTTGTTGATTATACTTCCTCTGTTGTCTTTTCATTTATGGCAATAAGGCACATGGTGAGGACTAAAACAGACCTGACTTCAAGCTGTCTAGTGGCTATGCCCTTTTTCATTTTTACTCCAGAGCAAGTGCAAGGAGCTCAGTGTGGATCAGGACCTTGGTGAAGGGTGCTTTTAAGATTTGATCAGGCCTGCTTGCACCTACATTAGAATAAAAAGAAGAGAAAAATGGCACTGTTGCTATGTATGGGTTTAAAGTAATCTGTGTTGGCCCTTAGATAGTTATCTAATTCCTAAACCATGAAACCAGATTGCAGATTCCAGGGCACCAGTACTGGAATCCTTACAACCAGCACTGAGCTACAGATGCTGACTATGTTAAGCAGGTCCACTATTAGCAATTCTTCCCACTCTAATAATAATTTGTGTGGCTAATCCAGGAGGTCCCAACACACTGTCAATGGTGTCCTGGAAGAATGCACATTCTAAATTCCTTAAATCCATGCCTTGTTTACACTGCTTTCCTTGACAAGATGCTATATTGTCACTAACTGTTCAACCCACTTCTCCTATAGCTCTGCTAAAGCATCTAATTGATGCCTTGTTTAAATTTTGATCAATCAGGTAGCAAAATTACATGCATGAAAACCTGCATGCTTGTCTTGGGCTGGTCAGGTAGGCGGATGGTGCCAACGTAGTTCATTTGGGCCAGTTCTAAGAAATGAATACTGTCTCTAAATCTTGGCAGATCCTGGGTTCATGGAGTTAGTCAATACTGGATGAACACCAGCGCCATTATAGTTCAGCTAATTATTCATCATCCAATAGGAGGCTCACTGGCAGCATTCTTACCATTCTCAATGGTAATAACTCTAGTAGGAGGGTTCTTGTAGCTGGCCCATTTATACTGCAAACAGGCTCTTCCAGACCCTCCCTTTGTTTCTGACAGTCAAACTTATGGGGATCCTTCTAGGCAGTCAACATGTCCTGTTCTCACTGGGTGGCTGGATGGGAGTTTTCCTCCTTTTTTCCTCCCTTTAATCCTCAGGATTTCCCCAGACTATGCTAATACCTCCTTCTTCTTTTTCAGTGATGCTGTCCTGACTCCAAATTTTCTACCTGTACCTTCTCAGTTTATTAGTAGACAGTTATATAGGTTATATGTACAGTTTACTAGTAGAGAGTCATATTTCACACAGAGTGCACAAGCAATCCATCCAGCCAAACTTAAGAATTAAGTCCCATTGATTTGAATAGGAAAAACTGGGCACTTGTTCTTACATCTCTCTTGTTAAAGCCAGTATTTAGTTTTAGTTACATTGCACCTTTGATAATTACAAGTAACTAAAATTGCAAAGATTAGTCTGAATGCGCACATACAAAATAGTGTGGGCTCATATGTATTACAAAATAATCCTAAAGCAGGACAAGACTTATAAGAACACAATAAAATTACACACCATCTAAAAATGTCAAAATATATGCACCCCTCTCATCCCCAATGAATTATGTAACTGTATAAATGACCTTACCATCAACTTTAGGCTTTATAGTACAGGATCCTTTATAGTACAGGATCATTCAAGTTAAGTAGTTGCAGGATCAGACTCACCTCTTAGAGATATACCTCTCCAACCTGTAGTAAGTAGCTGCAATATAAAGTGAAAATACCTGGAGCAATACTGGCAGGTGGTGGAGGTTCCAGGGTCAGCTAAGTAAGTAGCTGCAGGATCAGGCTGGGTGCCTACACAGTAACGTAGGTAAGTATTAACAGGATTAGGATTTAGGTCCATAGTGCAGGGAAGAGCTGTAGGACTCAGGTAAATGCCCATAAGGGAATAAAAGTTAATAGCTTCAGGATCAGAGAAAACATATATATGGGGGGATATCAGCTGCAGCTAAGGGATCATAGAGTCAGAATGATATCTTATTGGGGAAATGATCAAAGGTGTTTGCTTGTCATTTCTTTCTCTTGTCCAGTTAGGTCTTGGTTTTTTTCCTCGCTGGACTGGAAGGTCTCTCCCATCTTCTTAGCAGGCCAGACTGGCCCTACCATTAGACAGATGAGACAACCGCCCTGCCAATCCTCCTCAGGAGGGGATGCAGCTGTGTATACTCCAAGCCTCCAAAGCCAGCTGGTGCCCCAAGCGTGGTGCCGGGACCTGCCTCATCTGCAATGATGATGCGTTCCTGTTGGCTCCTGCAGATGGCATGGGGAGGGAGCCCCATCTGGTCCCACACCTCAGGCAGCGGCATGTCTTGGGCCGGCTCCATTAGCAGCCACTCCTCTGCTTGGCCTTGCTGGCTTTGTGAGGAGCCTGCTGCCCTCTTTTCCCTCACCGCTCCTTTTTGTACTGTCTTCTTTAAGATGCTCATCCCAGCCACTCCTCCCAAGCCTCTGTGCTCCAGCTACTTCCTGCTTCTCTCAGTCCTGAGCTTTCAGGCTTCTGGCATTCTTCTTCCTCCCTCAGAGTCCTTGAGCCATTTGATAGAGCACTTGTCTGGGCTCCTTTCTTTCTTTTTAATGGCCTAACCACATTTGACTGCTGTTGCTGGGCAACAAGGGACACCTGTGGGATTGTACAGGAACCTCTGGTGACACCTCACAAAAATAAAACAAAAACAGAGGACAACACACCCAGAGTGACCAAGAACAATGTATAAAGCAAAGCAACAGCAATTCAGTCAGAGGTTTGGGTGAAGAAATTGGCCTTCAGCTGATATCAGTGTGGCATCAGCCCTATCAGGAGGGATGGAATCCCACAGGCCAGCTAACTGTTTCCGTCCATCTTCTCTTGGATTGCCTCTTGGATACCTAATCCCTGGCAAGTGTTACATTACCAGGTTGGCATACATTTGGGTAGACATATAAGGGGGGGAAGTGCTTGATCAGCTACAATTTGTCAGTATGAATATGTTAAATATTTTTTAATATTTAAAAATATTACATGTCTATTATGAGACAAATCATGATTGCTTTGTCAGTCCCGTGATAGCTTGGTGGAACTTCCATATTTGGTGCATGATGTCTTTGAGGATCAGGTGCTATAGAATCTAGAGTCCAAAACATCTTTAGTGTACCATAAGGGGAAGGCTGTTGCACAGACGGGATTCCCAGATGATAGGCTCTCCTGCTTGGAAGAATATTTACATAAGGGAAATGGTGACTCCATGCAGAAAGCTCATGATAATAACAGTGAGCTGGTGATTCCTTTCCTGACAATACAGTTTATGAAAGCACAACCAGCACTGGGACATAAGGTATTGCCAAATAGAGGTGCTCGTATTTTCTTTGGCTGTACCAAGGAGAGCTGTATCTCCTCTCTCAGACTGATTTTCGTTAACTATTGAGATTTCTTGCTCCCTTGCCCACTTATGCCTAGGATTTAAAACAATTCCCCTGGTGGGAAGGCCCTGTACCTTTAATCATATGGAAATGTGGAATCAATTTGTTGATGAGAGACATCAAGTGAAAGCACTGTATTTTATGCTCTATTGATCATTAAAAATATTTCTGCAGATGACACAAAGGTCCAAAGCAATTATAAATTTCGATAGGATTTCAGTGTTTGAATCACTGCTGCAAGACACAGTGCCTCTAATAACTGTACTAGATGCCCGTTGAACAGAAAAGTTAGCAAGCCAGAAGTCAATGCAACAATGAGATACTAATGCAGGATCTTGGCTTGGGAATTGCATCTCATAATATGATAAAAGATACTTCTTGGCTTGATGAAGTTGTGAGAGGGAAGGGAGCAGCCAGGGTAGGCATGTGTCCTCTCTTGCAGGGGATGCCTCTCTCCACTTCCAAAGACTGATCTCTGTGAAGGACGAAGGAAGCCAGCAGCAACTGAGCGAGCAATGATGCCAATCCACGTTCTGTTCCTTCAGAACAAATTGCTGCATATATAAAGCCAGGCTGGTTGAAAGCACTTCCTCCTGACCTTCGGTTTTCTATGGAGGAATATTTTGCATATAGAAGGCTTTGTACGAATCCCACCTGCAACCTGAAGTGGTACAACCCAAGCACGTTTACCACCTCAGAGGAGGCATGTCCTAGTTGGCTGGTGTACCGTTAACCTGTTGCAGCCCCTTTAAGCCAGGTCTGCTCATGGTAGCTGCCAACTGTGGGAATAGTAGCGGGGGGGGGGGGGCACATGGAGATCAGCCCTTTATTGAACATTTTTCAGCAGCTCCAGGTGGCTGAACAAAATTGCCATTTTGCTTTCCCATAATATTACTTCACTCAAGCATGTGGTAAGGGTGGCTTCTTAGAAATCATGGGAGAAAAAAAATGGAAATGTATCTCTGAAAGACATTTGTATAATCTTTCCAAAGCTATGTGTATTTATGCATGTATGATTAAATTTGCATAATTTTACCATTGCTAAGTAAGCCTGCCAGGGACCCACAGAAAGAGTGGGGTTCCTGGAGTACATTTTCCCTAGATTGCATGAAACCTGGAGCCAAATCATTGCTGTCCTTTATTTTATTAGCCCCTCATTTCTCCTTATGCACACTGAACACTTAGGGCTTCTCTGCACTGAGTTTTAAACCTGCCATTTTAATGTAGCTTCTGCTTCCAGATTCTTCCTGGGATTATGTTTGATCAACTCTTTTACACATCTTATTTCCGAGCTTTTTTCCTTCTTCTTTTTTTTCTTTTTTTCCGTTTTTGGCCTTCCTTTATGTTCCATTAAACATCCACAAGGTGGCACATCGGTACCATGCAATTGTGAAAATACATGGCCATTATTGTAGCATGTTATAGCCTGCAACTTACTTATTGCTTATCCTTGTTCTAAAAAGATGTGGAATGAGTGAGAAATCTTGAGAGGACAACGAATGCCTTGCACACCGAACCCCCTAGAAAGATGTGGCAAGTTCCCCATGAAAAGGGTGGCTAGATCAGCGTGACTGATTTCACTGCCGGTCACATCTGCAGTAACCTGCAGTCCGACCCTTAGCATGGCCATTACAAAGCAGGCTGTTTTGCTTTGCTGCTCGCAGTACTTCTTTGTGCAAGTGAACCTACAGCCAGAAACAGCCTTCCGTTGGAGACGTTTGATCAGTCACTCGGCAAACTTTATTTTTCTTGCCCTACAGTGAAAAACAGGATGCCTAGAATCTATTTTAAAAAATGCTTCTTATAGTCTCCTCTGGATGGGTGGTGTTGGGTGCCTCTGAGTCTCATCAGGCTGCTTAGATGATTCACCAGATTCCATCAGAGATGGACTAGAATTAGAGGATCTGTATGCAGTGCATGGGTCATCGGCACAGGCCAGCATTTGTGGCATGCCTGGGACAGAGTGGGAAGGAAACACTCTCATTTTCAGGGTATTAATCAGAACGGAGGGTTCTGTGCTTTGAATCCCTGAAGCCTTTTCTGCCCAGCAGTGGTGGACACATGTCTCCAAAATGGATCATGTGTGCAAGACCTTTTCTTCTTTTCTTTTTTGAGTTCTTTTTTGACGCAATAGTTTCCAGGGTTCTCACATATACACTAGCACTGCTGTTAGAATCTGCTCTCCCCAAAGTGAGCCTCAAGCTAACTTAAACGTCTCCTTTCAAAATGAATGGAAGTGGGTGGTCAGAGTGATATATGTTAAATACACTTTTTAAAGTCTGGGGGAAATAAGTGGGGGGAAATGCTTAGACATTTTCAAGAATGGCATTTCAGTTTCATACACAAGATCAACTAGTTATACAAGTAAATAGTAGACTAGGAAATATATGCTATGGACTAGAAGACCTCCAGATGTTTTAAATTTCAGCTTCCAAGCCATTCCTGGTCATTGGCCATGCTGGCGCAGGCTTCTAGGAACTGAAATCCAAAACATCATGAGATCTATCTTCTGCTCTTTCTTGCCCTGCAATATGCTTTTCAGGGATGAATTCCAAATTAAGCCACTCTGTCTGGAATAAAACCAGTATGTTCATCAAGCCTTTGGTGGCTCTCCATATCTAGACAACTAGCTGGTTTAGAAGGTGCTGCAGGTAAGGCCTGGAGAAGGCTTGGTGGTAGTCCAGAAGATGGGTGACAGAAAGAGAGAGAGGAGCGGTATAAGCCACTGAATTCTGCATGGAATTAGTTTAAAGTTAATCCATGCTGAGATTCCATCTCAGACCTTAGCTTCAAGCATGCTGATGTAGGTAGCAAATAATGAATTTTTGCTATCACGGTTATATCCTTGAGAAGAGGCCATACTATCAAAATATTCCAGCTGGCACAACAAACCTCTCACAATAAGTCAGGGGACTGAATGAGTGAATGGCTACATGTGCCATATTCACCTCCTCACCCATATAGTCGTTTTGTGCTATCAAGTTACCTTGTGGCAAGAAAACACATCAATTCCACAGTCTAAATGGTTTGCTACACCATTTCTGCAGTGCTAGAGCAGGAAGAAGTGATGTGTGTGGGTGGCCAAAAAGTAGAAACGCGAACAGAAATGGCAAATTACGCTAACAGACATTCCAAAAGATGTTTGAAACAATATGCTTGTGTTGTGCATTCACAAAATGTCGAGTTAAGGAACATCACACTGCTTGTGTTGACACAACCCAGTTTCTGCAATCTGATACTGTCGTGTTACATTGAATACCCCAATTTGATAAATGTCAACACTCAGAAGTGAATGCTGACAAACCCAGATGAATATTGTGAGTGCCTCAAAAGACATCTCCATTTCCCCTCTTTTCAGACACCCACTAGTGAATTTTGAGAATCACTTGTAGGTGACCAATGTATTTTTACAGCTGCTAGTCAAAATCTTTGATTGATAGATCAACTCAGGTCTTTTGCATGCTACACTTCCTTTAGTTTCTCAAGAACGAGATGTTCTGTAGGGGACAGGATAGAAAAGCTTTTAATAAATAAATAAGAATGGATGCTAAATTGAGGTTGTGGTGATATTCTGGTTTATTTAACTTTAGCTGAGAAAAGGTTAAAAGGCAGATGGTTAATCTATTCAGTTCTTTTAGTTGATTGGCAGCGCATATTTATATGCACACACAACTACACAGTGCTTATTTCTATGCATGTGTAAACATACAAATGCATATGTGAATTTACACAATTATTCTTTTATGCAGTTGCTTAGAGATGTAAATGTATGTACATGTATGGGAACAGGCCCATTGTATTTATAAACTCCAAGACACTTTCAGTTAAGGTATATTCTGAGACAGAGGCTGAATTCCAGGTTTTAAATGCAGAGACAAATTCCATTCAGTGTATCCTAGGAATACTTGCTCCCTGGGACATCAGGGAAATTGTTCCCTTAATGTGTTTTTCTTCCACATGGATGGACACTTTGGCATGGCTGAGCCCTTGACACTCAGGGGCCAGTGAATTCATGGTCATACCAGTTCTGTTCTCCACCTCAGAACAGAAATGGAAGAAACATAAACTGTTGTTCTCCGACAGGCACTGGAGTGTCTTATCTTTTTCATTAATTAAAAGGTAGAAATAAACCTGCCCGAGTGTCTTTTGTTTGAAGGGACATGAATCCAAACGAAAATTTGCCTCATTAAAATTTGAGTCACAACTCCTTTTTGCAGAAAATCTATGCATGACCATCTGGCCCTTGTTCTAACATGATCAGGGCAAAGATGAACAGTGGAAATGAAATGCCTCTGAGAAAAGTTTGTCTTGGGAAGCTTTCTCACGTGAAGCCTGTGGTGGGCCTGACTATGCCCACAATAGTGCAACTGGGCCTGTGCAGGTCTCTCCATCTCTAGCCTCTGCCAGCCTCCAGTGCACATTTAGGCCTGTTCTTGCTTATTTCCACATTACACTGCAAATGATTAGGGAATGGGGCTTTGAGGGAATACAAAACTTAGCCATTTTTTTTTAATTTGAAAACTTGCTAAACAACACTTCATCAAATTATATTTCAGGGCAGTGTACAAAGGACATAAATAAAATTATTCATGTCAAACTGAAAGAAAATGCAACCTCAGATTGTGTAATAAAGCTAAGACAGCAAAACAGATGAACAAAACCCTTATATGGCCATTTAAAATTGATGGGCAAATAAACATGTTTTAACTAAAAAGGCTGTAAAATCTGTGCCAGTTCTACCACTTTGTGGAGTGTATTTTAAACCATTGCATATTTAAATGTGTGTTCTTAAATGCACATCTTTTCCTCAATACATGCATGTCTGATCATATTGTATTTCACAATTGGGACATTTAGGAAGTTACAAAAGCCTCAAGAGAACTTTGCACACAAACCAAGGAGGTGCAGATCAGGTCAGTTGCTTCAAAACTTACAAAGATGAAACTCCTTGAGCCTCTCAGTCCTTGGCCCATGCGTAAAAGAGCCAACCTTCAATAGGCTGCACTGAAGATCCTCTGCTATTCTTACCAGGATCCAGCAAAAGAGCCATCCTAATGCAAGAATCTACTATCTATAGTGAAAAGACCCAGATTTAACTTAAATGTATTTTCAAGAAGAGATATGTTGCCGTCTGGTCCAAAATTGATGGATGAGTTTCAGTTGTTGCGGCCTGATGATGTGGACAAGGTGCTTGGACAAGTATGTCCCACCACCTGCTTGCTTGACCCTTGCCCATCTTGGCTACTTAATAAAGCCAAGCACGGGATAGGGGCCTGGATCCTGGAGGTTGTCAACGCCTCTCTAAGGGATGGCCGGGTACCTGCCCCTTTAAAGGAGGCGGTAGTCCGGCCAGTCCTAAAGAAGGCATCCCTGGATCCAGAGATGGCCACAATTATAGACCGGTGGCCAACATCCCATTCTTGGGCAAGGTGTTAGAGCGGGTGGTGGCGGGACAACTGCAAGCACTCTTGGATGAGACTGATTATCTGGACCCATTTCAGTCTGGTTTCAGACCCAGGTATGGTACTGAATCTGCCTTGGTCACCCTGTATGATGACTTGTGCAGGAAGAGAGACAGGGGGAGTGCGTCCCTGTTGGTCTTCCTGGACCTCTTAGTGGCTTTCGATACCATCGACCATGGTATCCTTCTGGATAGGCTAGCAGGATTGGGAGTTGGAGGCACTGCTTGGCAGTGGTTCCACTCCTACCTCAACGGCCGATTGCAGAAGGTGGTGCTGGGGGACTATGGCTCTGCGCCATGGCAGCTATGCCACGGAGTTCCGCAGGGGTCCATTTTGTCCCTCTTGCTATTCAACATCTACATGAAACTGCTGGGAGAGGTCATTTGGAGGTGTGGGCTGCGGAATCATCAGTATGCTGATGATACCCAGCTCTACCTCTCATTTTCAACTAATCCAGGTGAGGCAGTGGCTATACTGAACCGGTGCCTGGCTGAGGTAATGGGCTGGATGAGGGCCAATAAACTGAAGCTCAATCCAGACAAGACAGAAGTCCTGCTGGTAGGTGGTTCAGGCTTCGCGGGAGGGGACCTGGACCTTGTCCTGAATGGGGTTGCACTCCCTCTTAGGGACAGGGTCCGCAGCTTGGGAGTGCTCCTCGACCCAGAGCTGTCATTAGAAGCTCAGGTGACAGTAGTGGCGAGGAGCGCTTTCCTTCAGCTTCGGCTGATCCATCAGCTGCGTCCCTTCCTGAAGAACGACTGCCTGGCGACAGTGACACATGCATTGGTAACTTCCCGATTAGACTTCTGCAACGCGCTCTACATGGGGCTGCCCTTGAAGACGGTCCGGATACTTCAATTGGTGCAAAAGGGAGCTGCCAGATTGCTGAGGGGACTGGGCGTTGTTCTCACATAAACCCAGTCCTCCATCAGCTTCACTGGCTTCCCATTGAAGTCCGGGCCCAATTCAAGGTGTTGGTTATCACCTATAAAGCCCTCAACAGCTTGGGACCTGGTTATCTAAAGGAGCGCTTGCGTCCATATATGCCCTCCCACCCCTTGAGATCGGCGGCAGAGGCCCTTCTCCGGGAGCCCTCCGTGAAAGATATTAGGAGGGTGAGTACCCAGAGGAGGGCCTTCTCTGCGGTGGCGCCGCACCTCTGGAATGTGCTCCCTAGAGAGGTCCACCTGGTGCCATCGTTATTTGTTTTTCGGCACCAGGCCAAGACCTTTTTTATTTAAAAGTTATTTTAATTATTAATTGTAAATTGTATTTATTTATTGGTTTTATATTTATGCCAAGATGTCTCTGGATTTTTAAGGTTATTTGTATGATTGTTTATTTATTTGTTTTGTAAGCTGCCCCGAGGCTTTTTGCAAATGGGGCGGCATAGAAATGTCCTAAATAAATGGCACTGGAATGTGGCATTGCTTGGATTGTTGTGTAAGGATGGGACTAGGAAGACATGTGTTCCCTCTCATCTTTTCTGATGGGTTCGTTCTTGAAGGTTGATGTAGAAAACAAGCCTGTGGATACCAAAAACAACCCCTATAGTATTTAGCATATGCATAAAGCCACTAGAGGAAAATAGCTGGAGAACTGACCCTAAGTATTACCAGCATGTGGATAATGCTAGCTGTGTTTCTCATCTTCTGATCCCAGGGGAATAGGGAGGTGTGAGGAATCCACTTTGGTGGAAAATCAACTGGATTCCCTGGTTTTCCACTGCCTGGTCTCCAGTCCACTTTGTAGCAGCCCAGAGTCAGGTGCCCAGAGCTTGCAGGGTGCTTCCCAGGAATCAAGCCCCTCAGTGCCACTGCTGGCCACTGTGTCCCTTTCCCCCACCTGCCACTGTCACCGCTGGCAACAGAGAGCAAGGAGGGAGGTTGGCCTCTGGGAATGGCAGCTGGGGGAGTCCCAGTTGCAGAACTGGGGGCCCACATGTGTTTGCAGACTTCTTCCTGGTTCAGTTCTCTTCTGTAGAGAGGGACAAGCCCTGGAAGCAGTCCAATGGGTTCTGGAGAGGCTCAACACTTCCCTACAGCTAAGTTCTTCACCAGCATCTGGAGATGTTTTGGAGTGGATGAGGGTAAACAAGCTGAAGCTCTGTCCACACAACAGTGAGGTACAGGAGATGACCTCAGATTTTGAATATCTAGAGGCAGGTGTTCTGGACTGGACTGCACTCCCCCTTATGAATCAGATTCCAACTCTGGGGTACTCAAGGAATTGTGCCCGCTCTTGGATGGCCAGCTAACAGTGCTGGCTGGGAGTGCCTTTACCAGCAGGTTTGCAAGCTCTGTTCTTTCCTTGAAAACCGCACCTCATCTCAATCATTCATGTCCCAGCAATTTGCACTCTAATGTGTGCTGTGTTTGACTGCCTTTGAAGAGCATTCAGAAACTTCAATTAGTCCAGAATGTGGCTGCCAAGATGCTGAATGGAGTGAGCAGATTGGAACATTTTACTTTGATCCTATTAGGGATTTCAGTTCCGCTCAGTTTCATTTAAGCCTGTTCTCACAACAGTTTGTGAATTTGACTTTGTATGCATTCCCATGTACGTCTCTCCACTTTTATGCATTTTACACACTTTTCCAAGGATTGCAGAGCTCGGTGGCTTCGTAGCAGACAAGGTGGTATATAAATGTTGATAACATTTTAACAAGCAGTATTCCCCTAATAAAATGTGTAGTTGCACAAATATTCTCCTAGAATGTCCAGATTTGTTTGTTTATTGCACTCTTCTCTAATGTGGGCTTCTTGAAGCACAGTTATTTAAAATTTCAGGCTGTATCAGAGAATTCTGAAAAATGCAGATTTTGATGCAATACTTCATTCTGGTTCAGGAGGTGTGAACTGGATACATCTGTCTAAACACTGGGGCCAAATGAATTTCAGCTACATCCCTGGATTCTGTATCATCTCCACTTTAAAAAAGGTTGGTTGGAAATCTTCAAAATAAATACCTATTGAAGGAAAAAGGAGCAGTTGAGGAATACGAGTAGGACACAACTGCTCCGCTTAAGGATAGCTAGGAGGCATCTCACTCAAAGGAAACAGGAAGTAGAGCATTAATCAGGGATGATCAGTAATCAGAATCATGCAGAGTGGAGACTGTATCTCTTCCATGTGTGTTTCTAGAGTCAGATTATGCAAATATGGACCAACTCTTTACACTATTTCCAGATTATGCAAAATGAGCTTGCATAGTAATACTCAACCTAATGCTGTTTCTGAACGTTATTTCTTCTATTTTTTCAGAATAAAATAAACAATGGAAGAAGTGCTTGTCAAATCACTTTTTAATTAAATTCATATATGTGTTGCCATTTTTTAAAATGGCCACATTGTCCATCTGCCCGGACAAAATGCTTAAGTATTTCCAGCCAAGCTCTTCAAGCAAAACAGCACACCTCATAAGTGCTAGATTTTACAACTAAAACTGTGGATAAAGTGTTCCAGGGAATCAGTTGTGGTTTCAAAAAAATAAAATAAAATGGTGCATATGAGTTGCAATGCAAGTACACAACATTAGATAAAAATCCAATGGGCAAATCTCACCCCGCTCCCAAATAACCCCCATTATGTAGAAACAACACACTCCAAAAAAATATGCTGTGGAAAACATTTTCTCTCCAAACACTTCTTGCACCACACGGTTCTGCAGGAGAAAGTGTTGATAATATTATCTGAAATTCAGCCAGGATTCGTCCCAAAATGTAATGTGGTTTGCTGCACCTCTGGCTCCAAAAACCAATGCAACCCAGAGAATAACAGAGGTAGGACAAAGGATACTCCATTTTATCCCCCTTTCTGCTACAGATAGCATGTCTGATTTGAAAACAAAGAACAAACAAAGCCATTCTCACCTGGCTGCTCATTCTTCACTTTTCCTGTTTATCTGACCCTGATGAAAGTTGGTCTTAGTTATTCCACTTGCGAGGTCAACTGTGAGAATACTGAGACATAGCCAAAATTGCAATCCTATGTCTCAAGTGTAACCTGTACGCAGAGCATAATTATGAATCCTTACAGATATTCAGTTTGAAGATTAGACCAGGGAGTCACTGCCACCACCAGCATGATTACAAACAGACAAACCAGAAACCTGAGTTCTGAGCCACCAAGGTTGTACTGGGACTGTGTGAGGCCCTTTAGAAAAGTCGGAAGCCCTGTCAACCAGCTGTTTGACAAGGACAGGGGAGCAAACTCAACACAGTCCTCTGTTTTATCTTCTGAACAGCCATTGGGAGAGTTCAGCTTTTCTCTTCTCTTCTCTTCTCTTCTCTTCTCTTCTCTTCTCTTCTCTTCTCTTCTCTTCTCTTCTCTTCTCTTCTCTTTCTCTCTCTCAGGGCTTGCAGCCCAGTTGCTTCAGCAGGAGCAGATAATGTGGAAGGACCTCCACCTGAGCCCTTGGGAAACTTCTGCTTGTCAGAGTGAGATAATTCTGGTCCAGAAGGACAAGTTGCAGGCAGCTGCCTAAAGAGAATCATTCACATGGCGTGATGTGCCTGGAACGATCAGAGACATAGCCTGATGGGTGCGTAACTCCCTCTCCAGCTATGGGTGCAGCACTGGCCCCAGCTGCTTGAGGGCCCTTGAAGACACCCCAGTGAGCCCCTTCTCAGCAAGACGACCTTCTTGCCACCAGTGCCTGTTGCTTTTATCATGAATGATTGCAGGGAGACAGCAAGCAAGTGGGAAGCAGCATCTACCACCTCTTCTTACCACCACTGATGTCAGATGTGCTGGAAAGAGCCAGGTGAGCAAGCAGGTGACAAGATGAAGAAGAGAAGCAGTTCCAGGGGATTTTCATCAGTGGGCTCCGGCCAGATTGCAAGTGCTGGGCAGGTGCCTGGCCACATGCACCCTTGGTAAACATCCTATATGGAAGCCGGTGTCCCTTTCTGTATACCTGCTCATGAACTGGACCAACAGTGGTTTGCTAGATGTAAGGGACCACAGGGCATGTCTCACTTGTTTTAGCGAGCGAGCACCTACACTGCACACTGCGTTGCTCTTAATTAATGACACGATGGCATGGCCAGCTTAGCTCACTTTTAACAATTCAAGGGATTGGTGTAGCATACACAGAGGCTAATGCTTATGTTAATTGATTTGATATCTGAAAAACTAAAACAGTTTGTCTATATGTGTGCTACACTGAACCCTTGAATAATTCCGTTTGGGGCATTTGTATCCAGTTACTCAACCTGCAAAAGGCTCTGTCAAATAAAAAAGCTGATATGAATGCTTCAAAACAGATCTTAAGAAAACATAATAAAACATCAGAAAGGCAGAAGATGGTTTTCAAAATGCAAACATGCAGAAAGTCATTCAGGCAACTCCTTTTAAGAACCACCCAGAGTTGAGAACTACACATCTTATTCTGCACCAAAAACAAAGAAGTTGTCAATTAATAAAAACATCTGATGATCCAAGAGTTGGGCAAGATGAACTCAGTGCTCAGGAAGTCTTATACCTCTCAGACAATCCAAGAGTGTTATTGTTACAACACCAGAATATTATCCTTCCTTCCTGTCTTCCTGCCTTCCTTCCCTGGATTACTTGTAAATGAAGGGAAAAGAGCATTTAAAACAAATACTGGTTCAAATGGGGGGCTCCCACAATTCCAGCATTTTCTAATCCTTAGTGGCCCCTGCTTCCTTTGGCGAGTCCACAGCACTGCGTTCCTGTCACCACATGCAATGCTGTATTCTGGATTTTCCTAGCTCCTGCTTGGCTTCACACAGAGGAACAGCTGTCACTTGCAGAGCCCCAAAGACGCGTTTCTCTCTGCGCACAATGCACACATCCACAGTGCTCCCATTGTTGGTGGTGGAAGCAGAAGCTTCACAATGGTGCCTTGGTCCCTTTAGCGGACATGTCATTCCGGGGTCATGGCCTCTGTGCTAATAAGAGCTCGAACCCAGAAAGAGTGGCCTCACCCATGCATGCCTAGAGCTCACACCAATATTGAGGAAAATGCAGAATTTCCAGTCTGAATGGGGAAATTTGGATTTACTTTGCAGTCTGAATCTGTCTCTGTAGCTGTGAATATAATGCCCTTGTGTTGCTGGTGTTTTATGCTTTCAGTTTAGCATGCCCAGCATCTCACAAGCTGTCAGCTCTAGTCCACTTCACAGGTTAAGGGAGAGGGACTACGCCACTGGTCCTGCTACGAATACTGAGCCTGCTTAGTTGGCTCTGTTTCCAACCACTCACTGAGAAAAGGTGTGAAGGGGATCCAGTTCTAGCTGTGGATGGTGTTGTCTAAGCTTGGATCTCAGGGTCAAAATCCAGGGCCCCAGAGTTGCCCCTCTGCTATGACCACCAGGGATGGCAAGTGACAACTGTCCTACATGCCAGCACTGTGGGACCTACCAGGGGTGGTGCTCCTCGCTACAGCATCCTTCCTCCCTCGATTGCTTCCTTAAATAAAATGCAAAGAGACCTCCATTTGATGGCTGCAGTCACGAGGGGACTATAACTGAAGTATGTTTCAAAAGCAGCTTTGTGCAGGGTATTTCTTAAGGTAGATTGGGACTTTGCTTTTGGTTGGTTTGTTGCCCTGATGTATCAGGAATGTAGAAGCAGGTTTGAAGCATGGAACTGCTGCTGGAGGGACTCGAGGCAGAGAAGAGTTGTGTGCGTACTTCCCCAGAAAAGTAATACACAGGGCTGTCTAAAGGCCCAACAGCTTACCCCACCCAATGGAGAAGTAAGCCCAGGCTCCAAACATCCGTAGCGGTGCCACTGCTTGTGGAGGGCGCTGCACAGGATCAGGCAGCCTTCATGAGAACCTCGCACTGGGGATCCTCAGTCTGTCATGCAATATGCAGAGGCAGGCCGAGTGGAAGGGGAGGCTGGGCCGGCGGGAGTGTCCCACCACCCTAATGCGGGGAGCAGGCTATGCTTGCCATGGGTGTCCGTTCAACAGAAAGCAAATGCATCTTAAACTCTTTTACATTTCTTGTAACACCCAAGTCCTGCACTTAATATTCCACTGAAATATTTCCAGTTCCTAGCCTAGGAGCACCTTTATGCCACAAGCCATTTCCAGACAAATTACCAAAAACACCGTCGAGGGTGGAAAGGGGAAGTGAATCAGTACCCTGCACAATGTGAACACCCTTCTTTCGCATGGACAATGCACCGATCCTTCTGAAATGTTGAGGGTTTCTAAGCCAGGACCACCCCTCTGCTGTATGGCATTTTCCTAACAATTCCCCAGCCCCTAAAAAGTATGTGTGGGGAATGCATCCTTTATTGGAAGACACCTAAATTATAATGGCTGCTCCTCCACTCTGTACTTGTCATCTGAAGTTGGCACCCTTGGTCTACTCAGAAGGGGCAACTGTCCCTGCAAACAATTCTGACAAATATTTATCTATCTATATATAACATTAGGTTCCTTTTTTTTAAAAAAAAATCTAACTTTAAAGGCACCTAGTCCAAAACCCTGGCACCTATTAGTCTGAAATTTGTCAGCGACCCTCCTCAAAAGGCCTACTTAGACCTGCACATTTCTGCAGAAGGGGGAGGGGGGAGTTTTTGCCATTTTCAAAACTCCAATTATATTAAGTTTTATGTATTTTACTGGGAAGTGGTCAGCCAAATTGAATCAGTCTCTTTTCTAAGCTGCTGAATCAAGTCAGTGTGCACCCCAGTGTGAGCTCATGTCTATATTGTCAAATAATACTGTTTTTACCTTTGACTTTAAGATGTGATTTCAATATTTGATTGTACTGATATTTAATTTCATCTCTGAGTACAAGGTAAAAGTAGATATTACTACTTGTAAATAGCTGAATAATCACAGGCTATCTGGTGTATAATTGACATCAACATTTACCAGGGACAAAAAGCTGAGAGTCTTCAGTAGAAGAGGGGAAATTTGTTTACCCTGTAGAGATTTTACAGAGGAAATGATAAGAGCATGCATTGATATGATGCCAGGGGCACCAATTTTTGTAATAAGATCATTCATACATGCAATGTGATTTCATTTGCTCCCCAGGAACAAGGACTTCTGCATTTCTGCAAGAAGAGAATTTATGCCCATGTCCACATCTGCAGCAGCTGGCATACCTGTTAGTGTAAGTTAGGGCTTTCCAGAACATTTCACTAACCACCAGGGCAGATAACAATAGCATGGGCTCCACAGGCTTTTGAGGAGTCTGCACATTATAGAGGGGTGAGGTGGGAATGATAAAAGAGAAGATGGACCATATAGACTGAAGGCACTGAATAATCTCACCTCCCGCAGTCTCCACCCAAGGCCCTTTTCCCAAAGTCTGGTCCTTGATACCAGAAGCTACCTGAGTTGGCCAAGGGGACTGACTGATTTATTTATCATTATTTATTTTGTTCATTCATTATTCAAACTGATAACAGTTTAAAATGATAAAACCTTAGCACCATAAAATCTAAGAACATAAAAACAATAATACTTTAAAGGGGCTACATAATTTTAAAGGCTTAATTGAAAAGATGCTTCTTTTGCCATTCCAAAAGCCAGGAAAATGGGGACTAGTCATAGTTCTTGAGAGTGTTTACTCCATACTTTGGAAGCAGCACAGAGACCCTAAGAAGGGACTCTGTGGATAACCATACCATCAGATCAACTTGGCAGGTTCATAACAAGGCAAATGACCCCTTAGACGACCAGATCCTGTGCCATGTATGGCTTTATGGAGCAATCCTAAGGCTCCTAGAGAGCATTCCCAGATCCAAGGTCCAAGGCAGTGTCCAACCTTGGAGATGAGAATTGGAATCCCAGCCACCCTCTCCCTTGCAGTCCGTGTTCAAAGAACCACTGCTCTCCAAGGCTGGGAAAGCAACCTTGGAGAGGGAGGAAAGGAGGATCAAGGAGGTCAGGACATAGGTTGTTCTGGCACCTTTCCAGCTTCCTTCCACCCCCCCCCCCCCGAAACACTCAGCTAGATGGGAAAAAAGCCCATCAAGCAAAGCAAAGCAAAGCAAAGCAAAGCAAAGCAAAGCAAAGCAAAGCAAAGCAAAGCAAAGCAAAGCAAAGCAAAGCAAAGCTCACCTCATCTTTGCTGCTGCTCCCAGTCTGCACTGGGTAACCCTAAGCCTCCATGTCTGGGGACTTCTGTCCTTCCTGATGAGATTGTGTCTTTAGTAGCTAAAACCAGCACTTGGATTTGAGCATTCGGAAATCAGTGTGGGTCTCTCAGGAGCAGTGTAATATGAGTGCCCTTCCTTGTACTGCTTAGGAACATAGCTGGTGCATCTTCTACCAAGCGAAGCCTTTGGAGCAGAGATTCATCAGAAGCAACCCAGTGCAGAGCAAACTGCAGGAGTCTCCGACTTGTGCAAAGCAAGGCGTGGATGCCTGTTGCCAAATCAGGCCAACTCAGGAAGTATCGGGAGTGGGCGTGCAAAGCCATCCTTTTGCCACCACTGCCACATGGAGATGCTGAGACAGCACCGGACAAGGACGACTCCCATGTCCTGGTCCTGACCTTCCAGGGAATGCAGCTCATCCTTTTGCCGGTTGGGTTGCTGAGGCTCTCTGGATGATGCACAACTGGCTGAGTCCCAATCCCTGGATCAGACTTTCTACTGAGCAACAGCGCTTCCATCTCGACTGGGTTTAAGCTCACCTTGTTCACCCTCACCCAGCCCATTATCCAACCCAGGCAACATTCATGCATTTCAATCACTACTTAGGTGCTAGGTGACAAAGAGCAAGGTCTCCAGATGCAATCAGCATCTTGACGGAAGCTTACACCAATCCTGGGTGTGTCCTTTCCCAGCATCAAACAACATGGGTGACAAGATAGGGTCTAGCGGGATGCCATCGGCCAGTGTCCTTGGACAGGGTCAGTAATCCCCCAGCCCAACACTCTAACCAGCCCAACACTCTAACCATTGATTCCCAGCCCAGCACTCTAATCATTACAAACTCTGGCTTTGTGGTGACACGACCTTTCGCAAACACCACCTTACAGGCAACTCACGTTCCTTCATTAGGAAAAACTCATATCAAAATCACAAAAGTGTCTCATGGCTTTGTTTTCAAACCCTAAGACATTTGAGGCCAAAACTGCATAGGAAGTCACTTTATGATGTGTTGGATTATTTGTCTACAAAACCCAGTATTGTCTCCTCTGGTTGGTGGACGGTCCTTAGGGTCTCAGGCAGAACTTTTTCCTATCATCCATTGTCTGGTGACACACCCTGCAGATTCCACATTGTGAGTTCCTACATACAAAGTATGCATTGTCTCACAGAGCCATTGTCCACCAGATCCCAAACTGTGTTCCCCAGAACCCTAGGATTCCACAAAAGCTTCACAGGAGTTCTGTGAAAAATCTCAAAAATCAGATTTAAAATGGATTTTAAAATGAAACCACACAAGGCCAACTATTTGATTGTCAGCTGGTGTCCAAGCAGCAAGCAAGGAAATGCATCACGTCATTTAGTTCCTAGGACTCTATTAAGTAGTGTTGGGAATAATCGGGGAAAAAGTCATTTGGGATATTACCATATGATTGCTTTATTCGTTTGTTATATTTAAAATGTTTTCTCTTTATTTCCAAACCTACTATGTTATGCAAAGCACTCAGGCAATAGGAGAAGATAAAAGAAGGAAGAACGTTGTGGGCTCACAATGTTTAGTAAAAATCAGGGCTAGAGTAAGGGTTCCATGGGAAAAAATGTCTTCAGAATGGTTCCATGACTGAAAAAGTTTGGGAACTGCTGCTATAGTCTATTTATAAGTTAAACCGCTCACACACGTACACTCGTATGCACACACGTTTTAGCCATTGTGGTGCATCTGTTTGATATTTATATATTTATAACCCAACGTCACCTTATTATGCCATTTTGTCTTAAACTTAACTCAGCACTAGGCATCAGCTTTCAAAGAGTCAAATGTTTGCAAGGTTGTGAAACTCTGTTTATAATCAAGTCAGCAAGAAAGCAATGGTTGCCGCACTGTTCAAGGGAGGAAATATCTCCATAGCCTTTCTGTGGGGAGTCAGGGGTTTTTTGGGGTGGAGGGGAGGGGGAAGCACAAACTATTGAGCTGAGAAACTATTGTTGAAAGCATGATTTCAGGAAATAAGGTGGCAGACTGCAGAAGGTGTAACAGAATGAGCAACAGACTACTGGCGCACTCTGCCAACTGGCAGCTTCTTGGAGTGTGAAGGCAGAGATTATACCGGATACTCATCCCGACACTCTGAAACCACACATGCCAAATGCATTACCCTTGGAGCAGCCTTCCTTACTGTTGGAAACTGACTGACAGCACAGAGGGAGGGGGTCACATCCTCACGCGATAGTCATAATAACTGCACTGCTCGGAAGTTACCGCTCTCTGCCAGTATGGACTGCATGAAGGGAACGAATGGCCGGTCAGCCTTATTTAGTACCGTCTAATGATTACCTTTACTCAAACAGCCACACTCTTGGATATTAAGCCAGTCTTGATGTACGATACACAAAGGGAAAAGAAAGCCAATAAATACAAACATGCTTCAGGCTTCAGGTCACACTACGAGCCCAAGACATCGTTCAAGCTTGTGAGGAAATGTGTGTACAAGGCGTTTGTCCCATAACATGGGGCAACCTGGCAGCCCATCCCTTTGATCACTCTGTTCCTTAGGAAATGAGGTGCAATCACAGGGATATAAGAGTCCGTGAGAGAGTGACGTCCCCATGGCCTCCCGGCTACAGGACCCGGGGCTGAGAAGGGGATCCCGCCTTCTGCAAAGCAAACAATCTACCCCCCTGGTTGGGAGTCTGTTGGACACTCCAAGGGATTGCCACTCCTCTCCTCCCTGACCTTTGGCCATGCTTGCTGGGGCTTAGGGGAGACAGAGTTTCACAACATCTGGAGAAGCAGAGGCCCTCCTCACGCACCTGATCTGCACTGGCTGATATACAGGTCAAGAGCACGAACTGCCACAACTGCTAAAGCAATAAAGCTGTTCAAGAGGGAGAGGGAAAGGGAGAGGAAATGGGGAAAGTGCAAGAGAAACAGGAGGAATCAGGGATCCCTGTAAGAATTTCTGCAAAGAGACTGAAGCGCTCAAGGTCGGTCAGCTGTTCCTTTATTGAAATATACGAGCAGTGACTCACATACTTCTACAGGCGCACAAGAGGAGGAAAGGTTGGCTGAGGAGTAAATCACAGGCATTCCACTTTCCCATAGTAGTCAGGAATGTGCAGGTGGTATTTGTCTGGCGGACGACCCTCCTGGTAGGGCTCATCAGACATCTGTCCTCTCCCACAACAGACATTTATAGCAGGCAGAGATCTCCTGTAATCCACAAGAAATGCTTAAAGGAAATTGGCTGGCTAGTCAAGAGGCAACTTAAGGAGGGAGTTGGGCCCATTGATGCCTGGAAGTGACTAAAATCCACGGAGAGGCCAAGATGGCTTCACCAGAGCCACCGGATTACAACTGGCCGGCTCATCACTTGCCACTTATTCATCATTTCATTTTTAGATCACCCATTTTTATACTGCCAAGGCTCTCTGGCCAGCTAACAAAAGTTAAAATTAAGCAAACATTTAACCAACACACACACAAACATTAATTTAACCACAAGCCATAGCTTGTGGATCCGTGTGCACAGGGGAGAAATGGTCTAAGTCATGGTGAGGATAACATGGAGAGGAGGGGGCTCATGTAAGTTTCCTTGGGTTTCTTGCAAAAAGGGAAAGGTGGGGTATAAATGAATAAATAAGTCCTTCCCCCTCCCCATACAGGAAAATGGAGGGATGCCTGCTGAGCAGGTCACCCCCGCAAAAAGTGCCCACATGAGATTGCTGAAATCACCCTATAGGCTAAATCTAGCCATCTGCTCCCCCCCCCCCCCCCGGCCTTCCTGAAATGACCAAACACTCTTCTCTGACCACTGATCACTTGATATTGTTCCTGGCTTTTGTGTGGCTTTTTAAAACCTATCCTAAATACTTGGAATGCTTCTTCTAAGGCTTAATTATTGGCAGCATGAACCTTAAACTAAAAGAAGCTGGCATTAACTGCAAACCATTCTGAGAGCATGAACTGCTAGAACAGTCTATAAAAACTTTCAATGAAAAAAAGAAACAATTGGCACCACTTCTTTTGCCTTCACACCCACCAATCACTGCAGTGTGGTTCCCTAAAACCAAATTCAGCACCCAGGCTGAAAGCAGGTCAGTGCTCCTACCTTAAGGGACACATGTTCTAAGTCTGAATAACTCATGGCCTGTCATGCCAAGTGGAATGTGATTTGTGTTTCAGCACTCTAGACCAGGGCCAGGCAGCTTATCAGTTTAAACGTCTGGAGGGCCACAACAGCCATGATCCTTCACCAGTGGCTATGCTCACTAGGGCAGCTGGGAGTTGTAGATCAAAACATCTGTGAGGCCACAAGTTGCCCATTGCTGCTCTAGTCCATCAATTAGAGATATATCATGAAATAATCTAATGGCGTGTGATATAAGAACCTAAAGGAAAGCTGGCCTGTGTTTCTTCAAGGCCTCACTGACAGATTACCTGGGTGGTAACATATAGTGCCTTGAACTTTTTCAGGATTTTAGGGAAAGTGAGAGATGAATATAATCAATAAATATGTTTAGGTCCCCAATCAGAGCAGGAGAAGCTGAGCCCCTGCAGAAGATGCCCATCTCTGCTTCCTGGAAGAAGTTACAAGGAACAGCCTCATCTTTTCTGGGGAAACTTCATTCCAGTTGTAGAGTTGCCAACTCTAGCAAAATACTTCTGGTGATTTCCTCCACCCCAATATTTTATACCATACCCAGCTATTAAACTCTCCAGATTTGCTTTCATTAAATTGATGCTGATTTCATGAGACTCATGGCCAATCCTGGAAGGATGGAACCTACTCATGGGACTTGAAACCTAGAAGATGTCCAACTCCAAATGTGGTGAGTTAAGCTGGGATTGTTGGCACCACAGAGTTGCAAGATAGCAGCAAATCTAACTGGAAATAAGGAATGAGACCGTCTTGTTCTGGAAGAGGTATTCCCCTAGTGGCATGTATGCTGCATTAACAACGTTGCAGAAGCTCATGCTTTTCTGCTTCAAAATATGAGCATCAGTAAATGCTAAGTATTCTTGTGAGCTGCCCAAAGAGTCCTTGGGCTATGGGGCAGCATACAGATGCAATAAAGAAATAAATGAAGTCCACCATGCCTTTTGTATAAAGGATATTTACATGGAATTAGAACATGGATCTCTGCAGAAGGTGCTTCCATGCTTGACAAATGTGCATGCAAGACACAGCAGAAGACAAAGGAAAGAGAGTCAGAAATAAATAGGGACGATACGCAATTATGTAAGTCTTCAAGAAAAAAGTGGTTATGTGGGGACATCTGAAGGAAGTAAAGGAGGAAAAGACACAGAGGTATCCATGGAGCACCAGGGGAGGAAAGGTGCAATCATTTGAGGAAGCAGAAGACCTTTGGATGGCCTAAAAGCAGAGAATGGCTTGGTTTGCAGAGCCCAGTGCTAAGCCAAATTTGGTAGAGTGAGGAGAAAATTCAGTGAGGAGAAAATTCAGCCATCGTTAATCCTACCAAAGGCAACAATTTCCTTTTAGTTTTTCAAGAAAACATTTCACATTTTTAGTTAACTGTATTTGCTTCTCCGTGTTTACCTTAAAAACAACAACATCCAATTCCCAAACTTTAATGAGTGTGTGTGCGTGTATGTGGTGTACAGGATTGCCATTTCTCTATGGTTGGAATAGACTGGATTTGGCTTGGTGAAACTAGTCAGAAGAATATTTATATCCTTTAAAAGTTGAGCATTAATGGGGAGGAGGAGGGGAAAAAACAGAAGTAGAGGAAACAGGATAGACTTTTGTGCTATAAGAATCTACTAATAACTCCAGAAAAGTGAAGAAGACAAGGGGGCCAGTGTTTCAGAGAGGCATCAACATGAATTCCTTCAAATCCTCTTGATGACATCAGTTGGCAAGAATAGTAAAAGAACAGCCCAACACAGAGAAAACATGAATAGGGAGGAAGCGGTTAGCAGAATTTTTTTTAATGGAGATATCTCAGTTTACCACTGAATTTACAATCACACTGTTATATTACAAGGAATAGACATTGCAGCTTTGGAAATGTGGGGTGGTTCCCCAATCTTTTGCCCTAATTCTATAAATTTCCTAATTATAACTTGGACCGCTTTGTGATGGCCCAACAAGAGTTGGGTTCCACTTTCCATTCAGTCCCTTCCCAGTCCCAGTCATGGGGGGAGGGGAGGGCATGGCACTTCCTGCTCCTGCCCACATGGTGGCATCCTGTGGCCCAGCGCTGCTGCCATCCCCATTGTGTGAGCTCTGGCTGTGCAGGACACCAAATGGTGCAGGGAGCCGATGCACTTGCGGGAGTCTTTCTGCGTTGCGGCATCATCCCCTGCGGTCCATGGCAGATGTCAGGGCAGCACAACTAGGGTGGAACTGCAAGGAAAGAAGAAACACACCACCAAAAGAACAGAGGAGGGACAGTGGTTTGCATCAAACACGCGTATGCTCAGTTATATGCATAAAGGGTTATAATTTAGACAGAAATACAGTACATCTTACCATACTGTGGAAGACTAGCCAGGTTTTGCTCTGCTCAGTCTGCTCACCAGTTGGTCACTGTTTGTGGGCAACCCTGGTTATGAGATATTCTCTCCAAACTGGGATTAGACAGGACATCAAAGAGAGGACTGTCCTTTGTGAAAGATTGTGCCTGGCCACAGCAACACAGAGAGAGGACAGGACGAGCAAGTATCCTCCACTCTCCAACTCACATAACCAGAATAGTGCAAGCCGCTGGCTAGATGAATAGAGTTTTGGTTTATTAGTAGGTTCTTCATGTGCCAGGCAGGAACCCAGAGAGGCCTTGCCTTGACTGAGAAATGCTTTCAATCCATTCTGCTGGGTGTTTCAGGAATTACAACACAAAATTCTGTCTCTGGTGTGACACAGTCTCAGGATGGTTTGAATCAAAGACAAACACTTCAAGGAGGCATTTTACTCCTCTAACAGAGGAGGCATCCCAGAAGGCAAGGTCCCGGGGCTGCCAAATGCTTGGCTTTGCACACAGATAAATGCTGCTGCACATGCCATCCTGTTTTCAAAAATGATGGAGTTCTTTGAAAGAAAAAGACTAGAAGTAATCAAAACATTAGATTTTGAAAAGGTGTAGGCACAGATGCATTCATGCACATGTGCTCACTCGCAAGTTGAATCGGACGCATTCAAAATACTGGACAAATGTGAATATTTTGCAAGCCAGTGTTAGCTGCTGCAGGATAAAAATGACTACTTCTTCCTCACCATCTCAGCTTTAATCCCAGATAAAGGGGAAAGCATTTTGTGCATTATTATGGGCTGGGAGAAAACAGCGTGACATTAGTATGGGGACAATGCTTACTTACTGTTACACGGTACTAAGGGCTTCCTTCACCCCTTTACACCAGACTTTTTTTTTCTTTGCCTTAGGAAAAGAAGCTGTACTTCGGGTGTACATACTTTAGATGTTGCTGCCAATCACTGTGAAAATCTGCAACAAAGGGAGCCTATTGTTAGTGTCACTGCTTCTGTTACCAGCACCTGCATTCAACCTCTCACTTCCACATGAGTGTGAACACATTTTCTCTAGCTGCAGATTCTGAAAGGCAGCCCAAAACACACAACACATCCAGGAATCTAACCCAGAGATTTCTTAGAGCATAGACCAGTGAGGCCAGGTGCCACAAAGGAAAGCTAGGGAAGACCTCTGTCTGGAATCCCAAAGAGCCGTGCTTAGCCACTGCAGAATGCAGATGCCTCAGAGTGAAACGGATCCAGCACTGAGCAGTGTGGTCATCAGCTCAACTTCCTTGGGGAGGGCAATCCTTCCACAGACTATGGAAACTGAGAAGGTCCTCTTTATTGTAACCACCTTCACTGTGGGCAGCAAGGGTGGGGGAACAGAGCCAGGAGAGATCTTCAAAGATGACAGCATTTTCTGTGCTTCATTCAAGATGTTGGGTTAATGCCCAAGTGACTTAGGACAGGGCTCCCTAAGGGACTGCCTCTCTCACTGTAAATTGGGCCGGTCACTCAGTTTGTCAGGATAGGCCCTTTTGGGTATACCCACTTGCAGGTATCTGCTTGTTGGGCACACACTCGGGGTGCTCCATGATGCCATCCCCAAATAGTGGAATTTCTTGGAATTAACTGTCAGCCTCCACTCAGTACACACCCCTTTAAGCTGGCCTTTTAATTCTTTTGTGTGTGCATTGTGCATTTAATATTTTCAAATGTTTTTATTGCTGTTTTTATGACTAGGTGGATTTCTAATTTGCTGTGCACCACTTTGAGGGCTTTTAGTGGAAAGGTGGCATACAAGCAATCAATTATATTTTCAAAGGACATTGGGATATAGATGCACTTCCTTTAGCTGACATCAAGAGCAAGAAGATAAGGAAGACACGTACATGGGCTTCAACAGAATGCCCCATATCCTTCTTTCTGGAAAATTTAGGTTTGAAATTGTGGCTAAAGATTGCAAGGAAGACATAGATTCACTGATCAGCTGGGTCAGAAAGGGCCAGGAAGGCCATCAAGACCAACCCCCTGCTGGTGCAGGATTCTAGTTACACCATCCCACTCAGATGACTGTCTATTTTCTTCCTGAATGCCTCTGCTGTGGAAGAGCATAGAACCTCTCTTGGCAGCTGGTTCTGCTGTCATATTGCTCTTACAGTTAGGAAATCCTTCCTTGTGTCTAGCCTGCACCTGGTGTCTGTAGTTTAAGTTCATTGTTCTGTGTCCTAGGATGAAAGAGAAGAGGTCTTTTCCTCCTCCTTAGTGACAGCCTTTGAGTGACTTGTGGAGTCACCTCATAGTAGTCTTTTCTCAAAGCTGAACATGCATGGGCTTCAACAGAATGCCCCATAGCCTTCTTTCTGGAAAGGCTAAGTTCAAAATCATGGATGACCTCAAACAGACAATGGGATTCAAGCTTCAAAATTTGGTTAGCACACTTAGCCTGCTGTAACTCTCAATCAACCAAGTAGGTGCACTTTGCAAGGGGGTGCCACTACTAACTTTCAGTCTGCTACTATGCAGGAAATCAGTACTACAGGAGTAAGAGATGTGGCATGAAGATGTAGGATGTGTCAGCTGCTCCTTCTCATCCTTAAATCTTTTCCTTTACTGAGGACCTAACTAGACATTACCAGGGATTCATCACTGCCATCAACCTTCTCCATGAATGTCTACTAAAAGAAAAGGATGATATGTCCATCTCACACCCAATCCTAGCAACATAATTTGTTGGCTGCTTCTTTCAAGTGCCAGGGAAATTGTCCAACATGATAGCATAGGAGACCTTTCATTTACCAGAAGTTAGTGGGGAATAAATAGTAGATGGCCCTCTCCAGTGACATCTCAACAACATCTCCAATAAAATGATGGCCTTCAGACCATTGCCCTTTCAATATTTTAACTCCCATACTTCAGATCCTTAGGAACACCAATGTGCCACTGATCTGAGGAATCTGGTGATGGACAAGACTGGTGGATTTGATTGGAGGGGAGGAAGCTCTTTGGAAAACTTGGATAATGCATTGGATTCCATGCAAGACATGCATCCTGGGCTTCCTAGGAGCAGTCAGAAACTGCATCAGAGCAGGAGGGTGAGGTGCGCCTCCTACAGCCTCACTATGTCCAGAGTAAGGTTTTATGGAGGTCATAAATGTTATTTTTTTGTGTTAGTCTGTCCTCAATGCTTATTTGCTATAGTCATGGGGGGCATTTTGCCCTTCATTCCAAATGCATGAGAAAATGTTCTCCTAGTTTCACATATTTTCGTGCTACCCCATCTGTATCTTGTGCTGTTGATTCATCTGGAGCAGTAAAGCTTTGCTCAATAGCCACCTGTTGATAACAGCTACCTTTGTGGCTATCTACCAACTCAAATTTCTAGTTACTCATTATCTGATCTGGGTTGTTCACCTCTTTCTTGTCTCTCTCTCTCACGCCCTTTTGATGCTCCCACACTCACTCCACCCCCCCCCTTTTTTGGTTCTCAAATAAAACAAAATTAAAAAATAAGCAAACCTTCTGCCTCTTCTCAATTTCCTGTTCTACTGAAAAAAAAAATCAGACTGTAGGATTAAGAGTAGGGAGGAGAAAATCTTAGAAGAAACTAAAGTAAACAAAACCACCAAGCCTATATTTAGCAAGGCAATGAAGAGAGCGTGACTCACCTTGCAAGTGACTGCTGATTTAGTCCCTCTTGTCGCTTGGCTTGTAGAGGAAAGCACCCGGGTGATTCATGAAGAAATTTTGGCCAAAGGGAGTCGCCAGCAGAAGCTTTGAGAACCAGGTGCCACAACTCTGAAAAGATGCCTGTGGGGGAAGGTTTTGATAAAGAGGGGTCTCTAAATCCCCTGTTGTTGCTTTTTAACTCTTTTTCAAAGGAAATGGCCGTCCTTTAAGAGCAATTTAAGAGCATCAGATAAATTTATCAGGAGAGCTGCTCATACACTTGAGATTTAGTTCCTGCATTTGCCTCAATTTGTGTTGCACTCTTCAGATCAGATTTTATCTTCTGACTGAGAAGCTATTTGACTCCTTGCCCCACCGTCAGTACTTAGAATTTGCAGCCTGGCTAGAGGGCTGGTATTTAGATGCTGCTGGTGTATTGACAGTCTTACTTTATTTCCGTGCAGCAATCCAGCGATATAAAGACATAGCACCTGATGTTGCTGAGAATATATAACCACTTTCTCAAGTGTGAATGAAACGTAAGGCTTCCATACTGCCTCTCTTTTTGTCCCTCAAAAGCAAGCAAACAGCCAGTCTTAATTTCTTGCTGTACCAAGAAAACAGTGTGCGGGATTAGCAGGAGGGAGGGAGAAACCACATAAAACTGGAATCTAGATTTGACATGTGCACAGCTTTGCCATTGTAATTTTAAAAAATAAACAGCATCTGTAAATGGAAGAATCCTCTGCCTTTTGAGTGCCAGTGGCTTTGAAGGCGTGGAGTATATCAGGACAGACACCGCCGTTCCCGGATGCCCTGGATTTCATATGGGAGTCAAGGCTCCCCAGACTTTTGCAGCTCCAGGGCCACCCTGATGGCAGTGAGAAGAGAGTATGGCTGGTCAGCTCAGAAGAAGCATGTGATCTGAGCAGCCAGTGAGGGCTCTGCTGCACATCCAGCGCCCTCTGCTGTGCCTGGAGGAGCACTCACTCCCGCATCACTCTGCTCGGGGGTTAAGATCCCCTACTAAGGGCCTCCTCCGGGTGCCTACCTGTCAGGGGTGAGCCAGATGGCAGGTGAAGAGAGAGTCTTTTCAGCTGGACCGCTCAGGCATGGGACAACCTCCCCAGTGAGGCTTGCCAGGTGCCAGAGTTGTTCTCTTTAGGCATCAGGCAAACACATTTTCATTCATGCAGGCATTTTAAATTCTCTTAGCCACGTGTTTCATTTTGCTATAGGAGATGGGTCTATTGTTTTTATTCTGCTGATGTATTGTATAGCTATGTTTTTATGTTACTGTAAACTATTATGGAACTTAATATATATATGCTAAATATGTATATATTTTATACATATTTTAATACACACACAGAGAGAAAACGATTACAAATATAAAACATTGTATAGTAATAAAATACTTTACATGCCAAGCATATACATATTTTAAAATATTTATTTAAAATATTTATTTAAAATATTTTTAATATAAGTCAAATTTTGGTTTTATAGGAGAAACATGAGTGCCAGAAGATGCGAAAAGCGCAGAAAAGGCAATAGAGTACCACATTGTGTTTGTGACATGGGTGCCTAGCAGTTTTGTGAATTGCTTGTTTATTCATTTTTTGAAATCAAGAGCAAAACATTTGAAGGTGCAGGGTCACGTTCTAGTCCCCATTCAACCATGAAGCTGACTGGGTGACTGGGCCAGTCACTGACACTTAGCCTAGCCTACCTCACAGGGTTGTTGCTGCAAGGATAGAAAAGGGAGGAGGAAGAGGATTGTTCAAGCAGCTCTGAGCCCCTTCAAAGGAAAGAAAAGTGGGATATAAATAGAATGCAATTATTACTATTATTATTCAAAGTATGAATGAGATTTTTCAAAGTTTTTGTGAACTTGTGAGGTTAAATCAGAGAGGAGGATCATGTAAGGTCCTCAAATTCTTTACAAGAGGGGAAAGGCATTTTATATATATATATATATATATATATATATATATATAGAGAGAGAGAGAGAGAGAGAGAGAGAGAGAGAGAGAGAGAGAGAGAGTTCATTTTATGTCCACTTACATGGGATTAAGATCCACAGAACTCACTAGGTCTTACTCCTAAGTAAACTGGTATTGGATTGTGCTCTGACTGGGCTTCTAAGGTACAAACTAGATGGTTCAACTTTCATTTGATTCCTTCTTCAGAAAGAGCATCAATGGAATAATGGATATCAATGAATGAATTACCTTGATTCTGTGCTATTCAATTAATTGGGTTCAAAGATTTGTGTCATCTTGTCAATAAGTGATGAATCTTCAGTTTGCTACTCCTGGCTTAACAACAGATTTCCAGATGGTGTGTTGTTCTGTCAACACCTGTCATGTCACCAAATAAAAGGAAAAGAAAGAATACTGAAATAATTTTATGATCTTGGCTACTCATCTGAATTCATCACATTCCTAGACTACCAGATAGAACATTTTTAAAAGGCCATTGTAACCTACCAATCTGCAGGGTAAGAACCATATTTATCCATACGCTTCATGAAGCTATGAAGCAGGTTCTCTGGCTCACCATTGGCCATTGCTTTAATCAAGACAGCTTCAAAATAATAGCAGAGACTCCAGACACCCTTAAAACAAAGTGTGAAGTGGGCAGTTCCAATTAAAATCTGTTGATTAAAAGCCTATAGCTTTTAACTTACAGTTAATGAGTTAACCAGCATGATTAATGAATGAATCCTTTCAGAACACATTTTCTTCTCCTGATATCTGTATATGATGATGCCAAAATGTCCACACTTCAGGTGACCTCGATGTAACTTGCAGTGAGGAACAATTCAAGAAAAATGATGTATGTCCTCAGGGATGGCTTCATCTTTTTGTGATCTGTGTCCATTTTGCATGTATTTTTTCAAAAATCAACTCCATCGCATTTCCATGTTACTTGTGAATTTTGTTTAATTTCCCATGAATAGTTGTATTTAAGTACACATTTAAATGTGGATTTGTGAACATGATTTCTCACAGAAGATGCATTTATAAAATTATTTTATCCCAAAGCATGCATTTCCAAGTGTGTTCTATTCAAAAATATACATTTCAAATGTAATTTTGGTACATTTTTCTGAGCCAACAACTGCATTCCAAAATTTGGACAAGTGCAATATCCAATGAGTAATAGCATCTGCTAATGTGCACATTAGTCCAGCTCACTTTGCACAAAGATAAAATTCCACAAGCATCTGTCATTACTGACACAATCTTAGTACCATAATGTTAGAAGGGCCCATTTAGACCATTGAATCCAACTCCCACTCAGCACAGAAATCCTGTTTAAAGCATACTTGACAGATGGCTGTCCGGTCTTTGCTTGAATAGCTCCGGCAATAGAAAACCTAACACTTCATATGCTGCTGGTTCCATTATTTGGCTGTTCTGACTGTTAGGATGTTTTCCCTGCCATTCAACTGACATCTGTCTTCCTGTAACTTAAGCCCATTATTTCGTGCCCTGCAATCTTAGATGATGGAGACCAAGGTGTTGCCCTTTTTGTGTGACAAAACTTTAGGAACTTGGAAAGGACTATCGTACCCCCTTCAGTTTTCTTTTCACAAGGCCAAACATACCCCGATCATTTGATATTTCTCTGTAGTACTTATTTCCTTATATCATTCCAACTTATCCGAATTCTTCTTAAAGTGTGTCATCCAAAGCTGAACATCATATTCAAAGTGAGATATGGCCAGTGAAGAGTAGATTTGGAAACTCTACTTCTATTAATAGAATGTAAAATCAAATTTGCCCTTTGGCAGCCATATCACACTGCTGACTCATATTGTTGTGTTTTAGGTGCCGTGGCACAATTGGGCGGCATACAAATGTTTTAAATAAATAAATTTTGAGCTTGTTCTCTTTCTTATGACAGAGAACATGCAAGCTATTTTTAAACTTAATCCCCAAACAGTTCTTTACATAAAATTCTTTTGGACTATTGGTCACAGAATGTAAGTTCAGTAACAAACAAATAACTAAATATATAGAATATACTCAGTACAGTCAGATCAGTATCACAGAAGTGCTTTTTCCCCCTTGACATTTCTGACCCATTTTGGAAAATCAATGGGCATGGTCTTCAAGAGCATGTTGCTTGGGCTTGGTTGCTTTTCTTCTTTGATGGTTCCATCAATACTGGACATGATTTAGGCAGTCGCATGAGAGCTTTAATCTGCACAGAAACCAGAAAAAGACGACTATATTCCATCCAGTGCAGAGAAAGTTTGATAGAAATGTTACCTCTGATCCTGGAATTTGTCTTATTTAGACCCTTTCCTATGATGAAAGTCTTTGAAATAAATGATGCACTCTGAGGAGGACAAATCCAGAGGAACAAAGAGAGAGAAAGAATGGACCTGTAATAGTGGAATCTAATTTTGAAGCACTGGGTAGGGAGTGACAACTTACACACAACAGGTGCAATTGAACAGCCTGGAACAGGAAGCATTTCCAAGCTTTAACACAAGTTTTGGCCTGGAGTTCTTTACTAATTGAAGGGAGCAATCCTATAGTCCTCATGATGGGTCCCAGGGCCATAGCATTCATCAGGGGAAAATTCTGAGACCTCAGATGAAAACCTGCCTCAGAAGGTTTTGTCCGATTCAGGGGCTTCCCTCCTGGTCTCTCTGAGGCACCACAGCTGCTCCCTCCATGACGTTGGAAGTCCAGCCACCAAGAGGGGTCCATGGAGGATGTTTGGCATGTGGCAGTGAGCAAGGAAGAAGCAGCCCTCAGCCATGCCTGCAAAACAAAGAGGGATTTAGAGCAGCTCTAAGGTTGGCCTAAATGAATTCCTTCTATTACTTGGGTGGAAAAATTTATGGAGTGGAAAAATACAGGAAAATGTACGTGTCATTACTTTCTCCTTGCCAGCTCGAGTCCAGCTAACCTTGAGACTCATATTGAAGCACAGCTTTGTCCCCTGGACTGTTTCCCCTTTAGACTGAGCTCAAACTGAGCTAAACCAGGAGTGGGCAACATGATGCCCTACAGCTACAAGAAGCCCTCCACTTAATTTCAAACGCCTTGTGCAAGCTACCAGCTCCAGCGAGAGCACTCTGACCCTCCTCTGGCAGTCTACAGTGTGGGGAATACAAGAGGGAATGGGGTGGCAGAAAAAGAGAGAGAGCAGTTCCTGCAGATGTTTTGGACTTCAGTTCCCATCAGCTCTATCCCACATGCTCAGTGTCACAGATCCTGGAAGCTGTAGCTCAAAGCATCTTGTTAGCACCGAATTGTGGAATGCTGATATAGTCAAGCAAAGCGTTCCATTCCCCCTGCAAACCCCTTGAAGCCACTGAGTTCTTCCTGTTTTCTTTCCCATGCAGCAGTTGCAGTGCTTTTTTTGTAAGCACACACACCAATCCCAAGCCAGTGGAGCGTCCCAAGCAGCTATCTCTCACTATCAGATAGCAGATAGCTGACACAATAGCACCTGCAGGCACTATGTTAATGACGTTTGCTGCTGATCAGTTCAAAATCACTTTGTAAAATCCATTGAAAAAAGGTGCCGGAACGCTGTTCCGGTGCGTCCTACGACAAAAAAAAGCCCTGAGCAGTTGTATGAATGACAACAATTCCTAAGTGACCATAACTGGGATAATTTATTTAAAATATTTCTATTCACCCTTCATTAACAAATGCCAGGGTAGTGGGCAACATTTGTTAAAAAGAACAATTGCAATTGGGATAAAACGGATGTTCCATTAACCTACAGACCATCATACTGCTGTTCTTTTGGCTCCATTCGTCTCTGCAATCCTCCCGCTCTGCAGCCTGACCCCCGAGTTCTACACTAGCCGCCATTTCTGGACCAGTCTCGGTGGAAGCCTGACACAATGGAGTGGCTTGCAGTAATCCAAACTGGACGCTTCCCGTGCTTGGCAAGACTGTCGTTAGCTTGAAATAGCCAGAGCAGCGATACCGACCAAAGTCGGTAAGAGGTACTTCTAATTATCAAGCTCACCTGAGCTTCTAATGACAGAGGCGGCTGAAAGGTTACCTTCCAGCTACCAACTCGATCCTTCAGTGGAAGTGCAGCCCAGCCCAGACGAGCTCACCTGTCCAATTCTTGTCCCTGTATGTTCTCATTTCATATGGCTCCAATACCATTTGGATGCAGGGACCACAATGCTGGAGCTACAAACGTGTTGATTCGCCCTGCCGGCGCTGCTCCCTCCCTCCCTCCCAGCCAGCAACATGGGAAGGTGCCATTTGACTGGTCTTGTCAGCATAGTTTACAGAGGCAAACATGTCCGGAACAGATGCAGCAGGAAAGTAGCTTTCTTACTACTGCAGCAACTAATGAAAGTAGCAGTAACACTATCCTTATGGGACTTATTTTCTATACATCTCATAATTATATTTTGCATGTCAGTCCTACCATGGGAAGGGAGGGGAGTGAAACCAGCAAGATGAGAGAGCCCAACATGACTGTACTGCAACCTGTTTCTTTCCTGCCTAATTACCCTCTTAACTTCCATATTTAGCTCCCCGCCTGCCACATCCTGTTTTCCTACACTGCTGGATTCTGAAATGTCAAATTTTATTGATATACTCACTTTCAATTATGTTACATTGCATCAGGTGCCAGTAAATCCTCACCTTTGCCTAGATTTTAGAATGGCACTGAATTCTTATCTTTTTAAAAGGAATTTATTTATAATGTTTTTATATTATTTCTACATTGTATAGAAGAGGAATTCTCAGAACAGAAGTAGGCAGTTGGGTTGGGCCAGGGATTCTGTTGTTTTTTGATGAAGGTGGGGTGGGCTCAGAAAATTATTAATTTGTGGTATTGGTGGGGTTTCTTTTGATTGGAGCTGGAGGCGTTTTGTTTTGTTTTTGCATTGGGACTTCATTTTTAACTTACATAGCATCCTAGTTTATTTTATAACAGTGGTTTAATCTGATTTGAGAATTCCTGGGGAGTGGTGGGGGGCGCCCAATAGGGGTGGTTATGGGCAGGGGAAGGTATGGCACTGGGGGTTTAACAGGTCATTGTGGAAGAAGATGGGACAGATGGCTAGTATCTATCCCCTCTTCTGGTTCTTCCCCCAGCCAGAAGGTACCAGGAAGTGACATCAATCAGCCCTCTGGCTTGGTGGTGGTGGTGCTGAGTGCCAGGTTGGTCCAAAATAAAACATCTCTCATCCATGATTAAATCCATGAGGGGGCCAAGCTGGCATGTATCAGAGACCTGGGTGGGAGGGTCAGGGGGTGTATTGTACACCCAGCTATGCTCACCTGGATATCTGGTGCAGCACCTATCTCACCTAGAGGGAAGGGGAGGGGAAGTGATCCTAATAAGTGGCCAGGGCGACTTATTTTATACAGTTACGAGTATTTTATATTGTTATTTATGTATTTTAATTTATTTATTTGTAAGCCAACCCGAGGCTTCGGCGAATGGGGCAGCCTAGAAATTTTCTAAAGAAATAAATAAATAATTTACAGATTCAATCTCCCTTACAGGGTTTCCTTTCCCCTCGAGGCTGGATCTAGAGAGTATGTACCTGGTGCTGAGTGATCAAGATAGACTGGGGATTCTGCTGGTGTACCATGCACCCTTCTGCCCAATAGATTCCCTGCCTGAGCTGTCGGAGATTATCTCGGACCTGGTGTTGAGGACCCCCAGGATGCTGGTCCTGGGGACTTCAATCTCCATGCCGAGGCTGGACCGACTGGGGCAGCTCAGGACTTCATGGGTGCCATGACAACCAAGCGGCTGTCTCAACATGTCGCTGACTCAACACATGAAAAAGGTCACACTCTTGACCTGGTCTTTCCAACAGCTCAGGAAGATGGTGATCTGGAAGTGAGGGATCTGACCTTAACTCCTTTGTCATGGTCAGGCCACTTCTTCACAAAGTTTAAACCTGAGGCCAGTTTTTCCTTTTTTTTTTAAATAAGTTTTATTATTATTTTCTACAAACTAAAATACTAAAAACATCAATCATCAAAGACATCGGACATAACTGGGTCAGCCCCCCATTTTTTTTTATAACAATCCGCAGACATATTCAAATCTACGCATAGTCCCCTTTCTCTATCCAATAGTAAAAAGAGTTCCAAGTTTGATAGAAATATGTATCCTCTTTCTCCTTCAGAGACAAATCAGCCCGTCCATTTCAGCACAGGCCAGTTTTCCCTCTGTAAGGGTGGGGACCTTATTAAAATGGTCCACCCCAGAGTATTATGGATCCTGATGGATTCCTGAGGGCTTGGGGGAATTTCTGGTTGATAGAAGTGGCACTCCTAGCAATGCCCTGTTTGATCTGTGGAATGGGGAAATGGCCCGGGCAATCAACATGATCGCTCCCAAGCGTCCTCTCCCACCAGGCAGAGCCCGCACGGCACCTTGGTATACGCCTGAGTTGTGGACGATGAAGCCGGCTGGGACAGTGTAAATGGAGGAAATCCCATGACAAATCTGACCGACCGAACACACCTTATTGCTCATTATTGAGCCTATGCTGTGGTGGTGAGGGCAGCAAAGAAGAAATTCTTTGCCTCCATTGCATCCTCACAGTGCTATCCAGCAGAGCTCTTTCGGATGGTGCAGGGCCTCTGGGCCTAAAATGGATTTGATTGTACCATCAATGGCAGAGACATTTCTTAAACTTGTGTTCTTATGAAAGAATATGTGCACCTCAGTTCAGGCAACATATTCAGGGATAAAAACAGCCACGAGTCTTGTGTCACCATAAATCCAAGCAAATCTAAGTATCCCTGTTCAAGATCAGATACATGAAATGACCTCTTTTTATTTAATTGAAAAACATACCCTTGTTCCTAGTAGATAAGCTCTTGAAACCTTTCTAGGAAGTTGTTAATAATTGCAAGGATACAGATAAAAACAAAGAACAAGCAAACCCCTCCACCAATTTCACACATTAAGCATAGAAGTCTAAAGAAATTCAACAGATAATACAAGAGGCATTCAAATGCTATGCAAGGATATCTTTCAAAGCATAAATATATCCTAGCCAAAAGATTTTCTCCATTCAAATTATCATCTTCACAGATAATATTATAACATTAATCCAAGTAAATTAGCTAATCGAACAAATGATTTTAAAAAATCAACCAATCTAATTTGAGAATCCTACTCCAGATGTTGTTATTGGTCACATCATCATGTTTCTATTCTTTTCAGCTTAGACCTTTAAGAATTCACGCTTCAGATAGTTTATGCACTGGAAAAATGTGGTTCTCTGATCCTGGCCCACACAAGAAGCCAAAGACATGAGCATATGCTTCACTTCCTCTTTCTGTGGTGTGTGACTTCTGGATTATCCCACTAAGAACCTGGCTCTGCATTCGTGTAAGATAATAGCAATTATGAGTGGGATAGAATACTTGGAAGATGTGAATGGTGCAATCTTTCATAATCGGTATCCGCAGACCCCAAACACAAAGTAAGAAATGCAGAGGTTAGCATAAAGCAGGGATGTTGTGAGACTTCCGTCAAGCCTTGCTTTTGGTCCTGCTGGGCAGGGTTACTGGGAGTTTCAGTCCAGCAACCTCTGGAAGGCCATAGGCTTCCTGCCCCTGTCTGAGGTCAGCCTTCCCCAGCCTGGGGCTTGACCTAGGAATAGGACACTTGCCACTCACTAGATGCAGCTCCCAACATCCCTTGCTTTTTCCTGTACTGGCTAAACATGATGGCTGATCTAGCCCAGGAACACTGACCCCCCATCTTAGGGCTTGTGATAAAATATCCTGGAAAAATCGGGGTGAATCTCTGCCGTTAAGGTCAGCATATTGCCAGACATAACCCTTGAGATGTTGCTCAGCCTTCAGGAATGCTACTGTCACTCGTTCTTGGTGATTCCCCTGACCCGAAGCTGGAAGGTGTATCTGGACTCTCCGAAAGGTAGAGAGAGGACTGGCCCTTTGGGAATGCAGGATGGAGAAGAGCCAGGCAATGGCCCTACTCCACCAGGCACTTGGTGCTGCTGCAAGACCAGCCCCGTAAGATGGCTCTGCCTCAGGAGGGAGTGACAGGCCAAGTGTAATGGGGAGACCTTGGGTGGGCTTGGACACTGGCAGCAGGCAAAGGACATTGTAGACCAGCTTCACAAACAGCACCCCAGCCAACTCGGTTGCTCCAGGTGTTGTTCATATCAAGGCAGATGCAAGGCCTGATATGGTAACCGCTGCTCCAAGGCAGCAGCAAGAATTTTTTTTATTTTTATTTATTAAAACATTTTTATGCCGCCCCATTCGCCGAAGCCTCAGAGGAGAGAGTGGTGCTGAACTGCAGCACCTCGTTTCACCATCTTCCTTGCCAGGACGGTGCATCTGATACCTTGTGCACATACGTGGAGATGTGCATACCAAACACAGCCAATACGTTCCCACTGAAAGATGTGTGGAAAGCATCCTTTAACTTGTCCAAGCTAAAATGTTATGGCCATACTAGAAGCAAACTATCTCCAATTCCACCAACAGGTTCACACACACATACACGTACTTCATAAACCACAACGCGCCAGAAAATTAATTCCAAACATAACTAAATCCATAAAGCACAGCCAAAAACATTGAAAGACACCTCAGAAACATTCCACGACCACAGTATTTCTTCCATTACACAAGATCTAGTATTTTCTTAAGGCGTCCAAGAATAGTTGGCCCTTGCTGGCAGGAGGCTTACAGTACATTCCACGTGCCCAACCTGGTGCAGTGAGGTCACTGGACTATGTCAGCGAGTTCTGGAGAGGCAGCTAAAAGAATTGATGTCATTCCATGACCTCTGACCTCATCTGAGACACATTAAAGCCATTCGATAACATCCAAGGGAAAACACAAAGAGCCGCTACAAAACAAAATGTGAATAGTTATCTTAAAATGCTTGCAAGCTATTCTTCCAGTCACAGACTGGATATTTCACATGTTTGCAAGGCTTAAGGAGAAGATTTCAGCAGAGCGCAAAGTCCTCTGGCATGACGGACAAAGCCTGCAGTGGAACAGTTCTCTGAGAAACGGAACAACATTCATGAAAATGGCAGGAATACATAGGGTTGCTTGTGTGAGCCTCCTCTTCCCCCTGTACCACTGCAATCTGCATCAGAGAGTCCTCAAAAACCTGGGGTGTAGGCTAGTGGAGCTTTATGCTGCCAGCCGTGACTGTTCCACAGGTTTCTGCAGGAAAGGTGAGAGCCAGTGTGGCGTAGTGGTGAAGAGCCTGGGACTGGGACTCAGGCGATCTGGGTTCTAGTCCCCGCTTGGCCATGGAGCCAACTGGGTGACTTTGGGCCAGTCACAGACTCTCAGCCCAACCTACCTCGCAGGGTTGTTGTTGTGGGGATAAGATGGAGGAGGAGAGATGATATAAGCTGCCTTGAGCCCTTTGTAGGAAAAAGGCAGGATATAAATCAGAAAAAAAAGTGGCTCACTTGTGGCTGTCTTGATGTTGTGACCTACAAGTCCTGTCACCCCTCATCATTGGCTCTGCTGGCTGGGGATGATGGGATTTGTAAGCTCACGCACCTGGAAAGCCAAGAGGTACCCACTCATTATCTGCAGTACCGATTCAGTTTATTTCAGCTATGCACGCTGACATATATGGAACGGATTGACAGCAACACATGGAATTGACTAAAACCTCAGCCTCTGAACATATGGATGTTTATGCAGGATTTAATTGATATGTAGCATTTCCTAGCTGCTTTGCATATATGCCTTTACTTTGTTATGCATTTTGATAATTGCTTGAATTCAAGCCATAGATGTTCCTTTTTTGAGATTCTGAGGATAACTCTAGAGCAGCTTTCCTCAACCTGATATCCTCCAGATGTTTTGGACTTCAGCTCTAACCAACACCAGCCAACGTG